>NW_026070713.1:0-3308 GCF_014885135.2 Alexandromys fortis
AAACAAACAAACAAACAAATAAATATTTTTAAAAATGTATCTTAAAAAAATAATAATAATAAAAAAACTTTCTGACCAAAAATCCTACATTTTGGGCCAGTCAGATGGCTCAGTGGTTAAAGGCCTTGTTTGCAGACCTAATGACCTGAGTTTGATCTTTGGGACCCTTGTGATGGAAGGCAAAACTAACTCAAGTTATCCTCTGACCTCCGTGTGTGTGTGCCATGGCACACAGGCTAGTATACACACACACACACACACAAATTCAAGTTATCCTCTGGCCTCTGTGTGTGTGCCGTGGCACACAGGCTAATACACACACACACATGTTATCCTCTGACCTCTGTGTGCATGCCATGGCACACAGGCTAATACACACACACACACACACACGTTATCCTCTGACCTCTGTGTGCGTGCCATGGCACATAGGCTGGTACACACACAAGTTTGTTTGTCGGGTTTTTGTTTGTTTGGTTGGTTGGTTGGTTGGTTTTGTTTTTTGTTTGGTTGTTTGTTTTTTGCCCTGGAGCTCATTCAGAAACCAGGCTGGCCTCAAACTCAGAGATCCTCCTGCCTCTGCCTCCCAAGTGCAGGTTTAAAGACGTTCACCTCCATCGCCCTTGCTAAGCTTTTCCCCCCCTTTTACATCACATGGAGTTTATACCTCTAATGTCAGACCTTTAGAAGTAGAGGTAAAAGGAACAGGAGTTCAATGACTGCTTCAACTACAATGAGACTCTGTTTCAGAAAACAAATGCAAACAAGAAAACAAGTTCTCTACTCTCTAAACTGGAGGTGGAAAGCAACAAGTTGGTGGTAGTTACTTGGTTTTGAGGCCATGTGTCAGTTTGTTGCCCAGGCTTTTGTGATCACATTCATCCCCCATTCCTCATTTCCTCCCAGGTTGACTCCCTCCCTTTTTTCATAAGAAACTATCTCTCTGTTCAAATGTTCTGATCCTCTGGCTCTTACAGTACCTCCCCCTCCTGCAATGTTCCCTAAGCTCTAAACTGTAGGGGTTATAGTGTAAATATTTTAATTGGGGACTAACAGCCCATGGCCAATTTGGTCTCTCTCTGCCTTTTGACCAGATGTGTTTTTCTGTAATGGTATCTGTCTGCCTCCAAAAGCAGCTTCTTTGATGAGGGGTGAGCATCACATTTAATTGTGGATCTAAAGAAATGTATTTGGGATACAGTTTGAAAGTACACCGGTTTAGGAGTGTGGCTATAGTAGGTTCTCTAGATTCCATGGCCTCACCAGCCACAGGTAGTTGACCGAGTTTACAATGCCAGATTCCTTTTAGTAAGCAGACCTCAAGTTCATCAGTTAAGTGACTGTTGGCTGCTGCCCAGATCTGAGTGCCACTCATCATTGCCCCTTTGGGACTGAACGTCTTGCTGTGACCTGTAGGCATTAGTCAGGACTGCTCTCACTGCTTTTCTTCCTTAGCAAGCTTTTATGGCTCCTTTCAACACTATGAGAGTAGTTTAGTTGGTTTTTTTTTTTGGGGGGGGGGGTTTGTTTTTACTTTTAATTTTCGAGACAGGGTTCCTTTGTGCAGCTCTGGCTAATCCTGGAACTTGCTGTGTAGACCAGGCTGGCCTCAAACTGAGAGATTTGTCTGCCTCCTAAGTGCTGGAACTAAAGGTGTGCACTACCATACCCATCGTAGCACTTTTTTTTAATGGCCTCTGGACTTTTCATGAGTGTTGTATGTGACTGTCTATATGGAAGTATACATGGAGGTGCACATGTGTGTGCATGTTTATGGGACCAGATATTAGGTGTTGATTCCTTTCCACCCTGTTTTGCAACAGGGTCTCTACTAAGCCTGAAGCTCACCTATTTGACAAGACTGGTTGGCCAGCACCATAGTCGCCCAACCCCCAAAATTTCCGAGAACAAACTAGATGCTTTTTTATTTTTTTAAGGTTTATTTTATTTTTAATTATATGTAGTGGGTGGGTAGGTGGTTAGGCAGATGAACTTGGAGATGTGAGCTCTACTTGAGCTGGATTTAGAGACTGCTGTGAGCTGCCTGATGCAGGTGCTGGGAACCAAACAGATGTCCTGAAAAAGCAGTGCTCTTAACCACTGAGCCATGTCTCCTGAAACTTTACTATTTACTTTTCTGCATTGATTTATTTTGACACAAGGTCTCTGTTGTCTAGCTGGCCTGGCGCTTACTGTGTATGTAATGCTGGCCCTGACCTAGTGGCATTTTACCTGGTTACTAGGATTACGGGCATTTGCCACATGCTTGGCTGCCTTTTGGTATTGGTATAGTTGTATTTGTATTGCAGAAATAGGAGATGTGACTTAATAAACACCGCTTTGTCTTTTTTAGGGTAAAGAACAAGAGCACACCTTTGTCTTTAGACTGGATCATCCAAAGGCCTGCAAACACTTATGGAAATGTGCAGTGGAGCACCACGCCTTCTTCCGTCTCCGAGGACCTGTCCAAAAGAGTTCTCATCGATCGGGATTCATTCGACTAGGATCACGATTTAGATATAGGTTAATTCCCCTAAGTTTTGACATTACCCTCTCTTGCATACAGACCAGAAAAGTTAAAACTACACTGATTTTACTGAGACAGAAACAAAGACAGAGAAATAAAGTATGTAGCCAAAGATACTTATTGGCTAAAATTTTTAAAGAAGTAATGTTACTGTTAATAATTTTTTGACTAGACAAGAAATCAATTATTGATTTATATATTGACACATTTTGTATATACTATTCAGGCCACAATTTACATTTATTTAACAAGGTGGATTCTCCATCTGACAGGTTGTGTTCATACAGAAAATTGTATGGGGAATTAATATGAATAATACTGTATGTAGTGATGAGGCAAACAGGCCTGCTTTTCGTCCCACCCTGCTTCTGCACAGCTAGCTTTCCACCCGAAATAACAACACACAAACTATATTATTTTAAACACTGCTTGGTCCATTAGTTCCAGCCTCTTATCGGCTAATTCTCACATCTTGCTTTAACCCATATTTAGTAATCTGTGTAGCACCACAAGGTGGTGGTTTACCAGGAAAGATCCTAATCTGCGTCCATCTCGGGTCAGAGAATCATGGCCTCTGCCTCACTTCCCTTCTTCCCAGCATTCTGTTCTGTCTACTCCACCCACCTATATTCTGACCTATCAGGCCAAGCAGTTTCTTTATTAATTAACCAATGAAAGCAACATATAGAAAGAAGGCCCACCAACCACATGGTGGCTCACAACCATCTGTAATGGGGTCTGGTGCCCTCTTCTGGCCTGCAGGCATACAGACAAACAGAAT
>NW_026070714.1:0-3312 GCF_014885135.2 Alexandromys fortis
AGACAGGGTTTCTGTATGTAACAGCTCTGGCTGTCCTGGAACTCACTTTGTAGACTAGGCTGGCCTCAACTCACAGAGATCTGTCTGTCTCTGCCTCCCAAGTTCTGGGATTAAAGACGTGTGCTACCACTATCCGACTCAGTGTTTAGTTTTTTGATTGTGATACTGCTCAGCCAAGAATGTAGAGTTTGTTAATAATCACTCTGAATATAAGACAGATAGGCATTGAGCTAGAACACAACTGAGTGCTGAACTGTTACGAGCTGCGGGCCTGCTTTTTGTCCCGCCCGTTTCCTGCATGGCTAGCTTTACACCAGAAATAACAACACACAAACTGTATTCTTTTAAACACTGTTTGGCCCATTAACTCTAGCCCTTACAGGCTAATTCTCATATCCCGATCAACCCATCTCTAATAATCTGTGTAGCATCAGTCTTACCGGGAAAGATTCAGCATGTCTGACCTGGAAGCTTGCTTCATGGCGTCTGCCCGGGAGAGGGGAGCATGGCCTCTGAGCTCACTTCCTCTTCCTCCCAGCATTCTGTTCTGTTTACTCCTCCCACCTATGTTTTAACCTATGAGGGCCAAGCAGTTTCTTTATTTTTTAACCAATGACCTTCCTCTATCACTGAACCAAACTTAATGAATTGGATTGCATGGAGTAGAATTTACTGAAACAATTACATTGACTTAAGAAAGATGATAGAACATTTATTTAACTTTCTTTCATAAACTGAATTTTTATGAGAAATCTAGCTCTGTCAGTTCTGAGGCTGTTTAGAGCAGAAACCAACACATAATTTACAGAGTACTAAGAAGTTGTTTTTCCAGTAAGGAATTATGATGTATTTTGTGGGCTGGAGATATAGCTCAGGTGATAGAGTGCTTGTCTAGGATACATGAAGCTCTGGATTCCATTTCCAGCATTACAAAAACATGATTGTGGTGCCTTCCTATAATCTCAGCGAGGGTAAGAAGTTCAAAGTCATCTACTCATAGGAAGAGTGGGCTACTCTACCTTTAAAAGAAATGCGAATCAGAAAGTTTTGCTGTGTCTTAACTAAATTATTTAAGGAGAAAAGGAGAGAAGTATATGTTAGCTCCTGGGATATTGCTATGAGGCAAAAGCCATTTTACTGCTCTTTTGAAGCTATTCCTGTTTGACAACCTATAAATATGTCTTCCTTCAGCTGGAAAGCATTTTCAGACTTGAATATATTCTCTCATTGCATATGACACTCAACATTTCGGTATTGTAAAAATGGCGTAAATGAATGCAGATAGATTGTAATAATAGACTTACAGAACCACAGGTTCCCGCGGAGAACAGGAAAGCAGAAGGGGCTGCTGGGAGCATGCCCGCAATCTTTATAAGTAAAAAATATACTCGGGGGACCCCACCCCCTGCTAGCAAGGTGATTGGCTGGGTCTCCCCTACACTGCTAAGTACTTTATTATAAATTTAAGTACATATATATATAATATGTGTATGTATATACATACAAAACAAAATAAAGTATTTGTTTTGATTTTAATACTTGGTTGTGTTTGGCTAGATAAAAAGATTTTGGGGGGCAGCTGTATGCCTTTAATTTGAGACAGGGTTTCTCTGTAGCTTTAGAGCCTGTTCTAGAACTAGCTCTTGTAGATCAGGCTGGCCTCAAACTCACAGAGATCCTCCTGCCTCTGCCTCCCGAGTGCTGGGATTAAAGGCGTGCACCACTACCACTTGAGAAACTGTGTCTTGAAAAAAAAAAGATTTTCGAACTTGAAAAGCAGCCATCTCTTTCAGACAAATGATTCAATTTGAATGATATTAGGCATAAGGAAATTATAAACAGTCTCTTCTAAAGAAGCTGGCCATTACAGGAAGGCAGTCAGTGTTTTTGTTTTTGTTATAGTCTCATGGTCCCGGCTGTCCTATAACTCCTTATCCTCCTGTCTCCACTCTCCAACTGCCGAAATTACAGGCTTGAGCCACCAGGATACCTGGATCAGATTTCTGGAGTGTCTGTTGTTTGTTTCAGTAATGGAGATTGAATCCAGGACCTCATGCGAGTTGTACGAATGCTGTCTCAATTGAGATATATTCCCAGTTTCTGGGAAAGGTATTTTTAATAGGATATTAATAGATTGTATCTTGAACCAAATAACACTTAGGTCTTTTTTATTTTGAAGTGATAGATAAGCTTACTGTCTATTTTAAGTGTCTTGCAACACTTTTGTCATTTTATCTGAAAACTTGCCAGTGTTTACAGAGTTCTTGTGTTTACAGGATAGTCTGCACAGTTGTTTTTTTTTTTTTTAAATAGCAATTGTGGTAGGTAGTCTATGCCCTACATTAAATTTTTAGGACTCGCTAATTTCATAGCTAAAGAGCTAAATTTTAAAAAATTCCTGTGGAAAGCTACTGAGCCTTCTTTGATACTTCTGTGTACTCTTAAGAAAATTAATATGATAATTTAGTAGTAACTTCAGGGCAGGTTTGTTGCATGTATTTGAAGGTAATGATGATAGACAGTGACTTGCCTTTCATGGTCCTTTGTGCATTGGGGCGGGGTCACGACTCTGCCTAGAATTTGTTTACAGGAACTGCCTCTTTGGCACAAATCCCAGTATTCTGGAGGTAGAAGTCAGAGGATTATGAGTTCAAGGCCAGCCTGAGCAACACAGCTAGACCCCACTACAATACCCTACACCCCCACAGAAAAAAAAGGGATTCTGATAAAATGGGGAATTTCTAGGGAGCCTCCTGTTTGCATGGATGGGAGCTGGGTTATATTTTATAGGAAACCATTTCATAATAGGGACATGGTATATAGAGTTGGTGTGGATGAGCTACTAAGGGTGCTTCTCTGTGTTGAAGGTGTCACCAGGGGTACTGTTTATTTCCAGTGATAGTTCTCTCTTGGCTTTGTGGTACCAGACAGACTTCAAGATTTTTAAGTTTCTAAACAAAATAATAGGCACCCTGAGTTTTGAAGGTATGTAATTAATACAGTTTTATGTATCTGGGCACATTTTACATATTAGCATGTACCTAACTGCTTTTTTTTTTTTGAGATTCCCTATGATCTAGGGGAGTTCATTCTAGAACTAATTGAAAGGACAAATATTAATAGGAGAATGTCAGTTTGCAGTTACTTTATATTCTGAGTCTCAGGAAGTTCTTTGTCACTTTGAGCCACTCAATGTAAGTCCCTATATTGTTTCTTTTTTTTTTTTTTTTTTTTTGGTTTTTCGGGACAGGGTTTCTCTGTGGCTTTGGAGCCTGTCCTGGAACTAGCTCTGTAGACCAGGCTGGTCTCGAA
>NW_026070715.1:0-3327 GCF_014885135.2 Alexandromys fortis
CAATCAGGGTTCTCTGCCCTGTGGGAAGTCCAAGGACCACCCACCTCCATCCAGGTCTAGTAAGGTGAGCATCCAAACTGCCTAGGCTCCCACGAAACCAATAGGTGCAGTAGGATCAAAAACCCCTTGCCATTGTTCTTGAGGTCTCAGTAGTCTTCACCAGCATAATTCTTTTTTCCTAATAGTTCAATTTTTACAAAAATTGAACAAAATACCTATATAAATTACTAGGACAAAATAACTATATAAATATCTTTTCTGGACTATTGATACAATAATTTTAGTTTTTTGGAAACAAAATTTAACCTAATTAGCTCATTTTTTATATGAAAAATAAGCTGATGCAATTAAAAACCTTTTTCCTTTATTAAAATGAGAAGCTGTACTATATGCTTTTATTTCCCAATATTTCTTGATTTACACCATTCTTATAATGAACTAATTTAACTAACAGAATCACATACTTATTAAATATTTAGTGTATCTCATTTCAGCAAGCTATACAGGATTTATAGATATTTTGTTGTATGATGTTTCCAGTAAGTAATATATACACATAGAAAATTTCCATATGGATATTCATTTTCCTGTTACCCACTTTTCCAAAAGTGTGGAGCACTTAATTGCATTAGAAAACAAGATATTCTACAGGAAACAGAGAAAAAGAGACAATAAATTTACATGAGTACAAGATGTAAGAATAGTCTGGAGGGAGTAAAGGAAAATGGAAATGATATAGTTAAAGTATAGTCTCAAAAAGTTTCTCAAAAGTAAGAAAAATAAATGAAATTTTTTAAAGAAGCAAAACATTCCCACTATTGAATGGTCCACTGATTCACATTTGGTAAACTGATAGAAAAAATGCCATAAATAATGTTATTTCTGAATATTCTTTCCCTCCAAACTCATGGCAGTGGCTCTAGAAAGAGATGCCACTGAGATGGTTGGGCCATGAGACTTCCACTGATGGGAATTGCTGGACATCATAAAGCTGTGTTTGCTGCTAATTGCCATATTGTCTGCTTTTTCCTTGTGATTGTGCAACAAAATGGTCCTCACTGTATGTTGATCCCTTGAATTTTAAAAACTTTAATAAAAAAGAAAAAAAGAGCACATTCAGATGAAAAAAATAATTTAGAAGCCAGGCTTTTGAGATAGCATATTATCCCCCTTACATAGGAGGCTGAAAATGGAGGATTGCAAGGTCAAGATCTGCATGGATTATGAAGAATATGGTCAGTCTAGGACATTTAAAAAGACCTTATTGAAAGAGGAGGTGGACAGATTGTAAGAGCCAAATGTAGTGGACAGCTTCAGCAAAGCAGTATTTCTCAGACATGATAGCGTCATTGTGCACATGAACTCACAGCAATGGGGACTGTATGGACAAGGTCTCTGAGCAGATCAATCACATCAGAATCCTGCATGGAGAGGGGAAGGGCTCATGTAATTGTGCTCTAGCTTAGGACATATAGTAAGTTTATAGCCACTGGAGGGGGAGGAGTTAGTTTGACTCAGGAATATGGCCCCTAAATTGCTACCTGTGCTGTAGAAGAAGGTCCAACATCCATATACATACATGTAGCAAGATGAGTTAATTTAAGCAACTCTTGAAGAGTGGGGGGAAAAAAGGACATGGAGGCCTTTGTGGAGGAACTGAATGGGAGGGGATGGGAGGTAGATTTGATTAAAACATATTATATGCAAGCATTTAATTTTCGTATGATAAAAATTAATCACTATTTATTATGGCATAATATGCTTAAGTAAATTGATATAATGTCTTCATTATAATCCTCAAAGATCTTTCATGGATATTTTTATAATGTCATGTCAAAATTACCAAAGAACAAAACATCTTTGTATATTAATGGAATTCCATGAGGCAAAATTATTTACCAAGTGATCAATCATTTTTAATTGACAGACTTCTTTAGAGAGCCTAACATTATAAAAAACAAAATTTCATAACATTATTGATTCAAAAGAATAATAATGAAAGACAAATAAATGTGATGGGCTATTTTGTTTATATATTTAGCTTTCAACGTAAAAATACTTTAGAATAACAATAATTTTAGTTGTTCTAAAGAAAATATATAAAATTTGTTAACTGTATATAAGTGAAGATTCCTCTTGTTTCAAAGCAAGCATATATTTGGTTTGTGATAGTAAACATATATAGTACTAAAGTATAATAGGAGGTCACCGACACAAAAATTCTATGATCAAACTAAATATTTGAAAATATAATTTTAACACATTACCTTTGATAGTATTTAAACTTTGACGTTGAATCTTGGAGAAATGTACTACAAAGTTTTTATAATTAAACTCATACATAGAGGAATATATTAGTTTTTAAAATATTAAAATATGGATTCATTTATTTTGTATATTAACAATAAAAGCATTAAATATGCAAATAATCACTCTATTACAGAATTTGATAAAGATTATTTGTTTTTGATACATCTAATATATTAAGGATATGAGTTTTGAAGGATTTGGATATATATGATTGCAATAAATCGGTTCCATTGGCTTCATCTCATATAATTAATAACAATAGTGGTTACTAAAGTAAATTGTGTAGATGACTGTGAGATGAAGGTATTCCTGTTGAGGTACTAGAGCATGTGATGTCATGTCTGAGAAGTATCACAATGACAGCCATCAGTTTGGTTTGGAAAGCTTGGTCTAGATATGAAAGCACTAGGAAGACAGGGAATAGAGATGGAGCAGTTTTATGGAAAACTTTAAAGACTAGACAAAATCACCTGGGCTAGTATGAAAAAGGATTTTTGTTTAAGGATATATCATGATTATATTTGTAGTTTAGTGAATAGCTGCTGGATATACAATTGGGGTGATGGTTCAGAAGGCCAAGGATCTAAGACGTGATGAAAGGGACATCTGTAGAAGAATAGGAACAACTAAAACTAATGGTCATTTAGGGATTGTGTGAAAACCTTTAGAGTAGAAGCTGCCTCAAATATCTGGATTTGTGAAGGTGGTGTAAAAGGAATTGACAAATAATGGGAAGAATGGCACTCTTCCTGGACATCTCTCATCATGAAATGAAGCCTCTTTTCTAGGAATGGGTTACATCTAATCAAGTTTTTATTACCAAGGGTATTGACTACAGTCCAAAAACTGAGGGCAAAGTCCTATTGTCAAACATATCAAATTAATTTAATTAAGTTAAATTAATATATTGACATCACATTAAACACTGAGAAGTTGAGCTTGGTAACTCTCAAGAGCCTTCATCCCTACAGACTAGTGTTTTTTTTTTTTTTTTTTTTTTTTTTTTTTTTTTTTTTT
>NW_026070716.1:0-3247 GCF_014885135.2 Alexandromys fortis
AAAATAAAGTATATTTTTAAAAAAATTTTAAGGGCTGGAGAAATTGATCACTGGCTGCTCTTCCAGAGGTCCTAAATTCAATTACCAGCAATCACAACCGTCTGTAATGAGATCTGGTGCCCTCTTCTGGCATGTAACCATACATGCAGGCAGAATATTGTATATATAATAATAAAATCCTTTTAAAAAAATCTTATGTCAGAGAGATGACTCAGTAGTTAACAAAAATTTGATGTTCTTACAGGGGACTCATGTCTGATCAGTCCTCAGAACCCAGGTAACTGATAACTGTCCAAAACTCCAGTTCCAGAAGATCCAGTGCCTTTCCTGGTCTCCTTCAACACTTACACACACACACACAATGTACATAAATACACACAGGCAAATACTCACACATTTAAAAAATGATGCCCACCTTTAATCCCAGAATTTGGGAGACAGAGGCAGGTGGATGTTTGAGACCAGTCTCATCTACAGAGGGAGTTCCAGGACAGCCAGAGATAAACAAAAAAACCCTGTCTCAAAAAACAAACAAACAAACAAACAAACAAACAAACAAACAAAACAAATTACCTCTCAGTTGGGGAGGAGAAGGCAGGACTACATATTGTATATAATATTACTTTAAAAATAAGAAGCTTTTAAAAAAAAAAAAAAACTAAAGGAACACCAAGCAGTTTGTGGCTTTTGCCAATACCTTAATCTTTTCATAGTATTGAAAGTTAATATAGATATGAGTCATAGTTCATAGTGAAGAGAATCTTTTATTGCATATAATGAATTGCTATTAATTTACATGATGTTTAGAAATAGTTAATCTCAGGCTGGACACATGAATCAGAAGTTAAGAGCACTTGCTGCTCTCCCAAAGGAGCCAAGTTCTAGCACCCACACTGCATAGCTCACAACCAACTCTAAGTCCAACTTAGAGGGATCTGATGTGTCTAGTCTCAATGGGAACCTGTACTCAAATTCACACACATACGCATAAACCCTTAAAAAGGTATTTTTTTTTTTTTTAAGGAAGAAAAAAATTTAATGCCTAGCACAGGGTGACAGCGAACACCTTTAATCCCAGTACTCAGGATGGAGATCCAGGTTTATTTCTGCAAGTTTAAAGTCAGTCTGGTCTATTGGGAGAAATCCAGGCTAGCAAGGGCTACACAGAGAAATCTTTTTTTTTTTAAACATTTTTTTTTTAATTTTTATTTATTATGTACACAGCGTTCTGTCTGCACACCAGAAGAGGGCACCAGATCTCATTACAGATGGTTGTGAGCCATCTGGGAATTGAACTCAGGACCTCAGGAAGAGCAGTCAGTGCTCTTAACCTCTGAGCCATCTCTCCAGCCCCTACACAGAGAAATCTTATTTCAAAAAATAAAAAGTTATTACACAGAAAGGAAAATCTTGATCTATCTATCTATTGATAAAACAGATTACTATAGCTTGGCCCAAAGTTTGTAAAATGTTACTTTTTAAAAACTTATTTATAAGCCGGGCGGTGGTGGCGCACACCTTTAACCCCAGCACTGGGGAAGCAGAGGCAGGCGGATCTCTGGAAGTTCGAGGCCAGCCTGGTCTACAAGAGCTAGTTCCAGGACAGGCACCAAAGCTACAGAGAAACCCTGTCTCGAAAAACCAATAAATAAATAAATAAATAAATACTTATTTATAACTAGGCATGGTGGTGCATGCCTTTAATCCTAGCACTTAGAAGGCAGAAGCATGGATCTCTGTGAGTTTGAGAGCAGCCTGGTGTACAGAGCAAGTGCCAGGGCAGGCTCCAAAATTACACAGAGAAACCCTGTCTCAAAAAAAAAACAAAAAAAAACAAAAATCTTATTTATGTATTTTATGTGTAAGGCTGCTTTGTCTGCATATATGCACACCAGAAGAGGGCATCAGATCCCTTGAGATTTCACTTAAGACTGTAGAGAGGGTTTTGTTTTTTCAAGACAAGTTTTTTCTGTGTAGCTCTGGCTGCTGTGTAATAGAAATTTGTTTATGTCAAAATGTGTTGCAGAATAATTATTTCCTATGTAAAGATGTGTTGCATTTGTTTAACTACTTAAAGATGTGTTGCTGTTTTACCCTGCCTGCCTAAGGCACCTGACTGGTCTAATAAAAAGCTAGCTGGCCAATAGCTAGATAAAGGAAGGATAGGTGGGGTTGGTGAGCAGACAAAATGGGGAGCCAGTCAAGAGCCACCAGTCAATCAAGGACCAGTCAGCCAGCCACAGAGGAAACAAAAAAGCAGGACAGACAGTAGAGGTAAACAAACCTAGGGGTAGTACACAGATCAATAAAAATGGGTTAATTTAAGCTTAAAAAAAAAACTAGAAACAAGCCTAAACTAAGGCATAACATTAATAATTAATACTAAGTTTCTGTGTCATTATTTGGAGGTTGATGGTCCAAGAAAGCCTGCTACATCTGGCTATCCTAGAACTCGCTTTATAGACCTATCTGGCTTCAAACTCAGAGATACACTTGCCTCTGCCTCCTGAGAGCTGTGATTAAAGGCGTGCACCACCACCTGGCTTCTGTATAGAATTAAATATAATTATAGTTGTGAGCCACCATACAGGTGCTGGGAATTGAACTGAGGACCTTTGGAAGAGCAACCAGTGCTCTTAATCACTGAGTCATCTCTCAAGGTCCTTTTTTTTTCTTGTTGTGACAAGATCCCACTATGCAGCCATGACTAGGCTCAAGCCTACAGAGAATTAATCATCTCTGCTTCCCTGGTGCTGAGATTAAAGATGTGTGTCACCATGCCCTAATACTTTTTTTTTTCCTTTTAGACGGAACCTCACTATGCAGTTTAGGCTGACTTCAACTTTAAACCTTTTTCTTTATAGCACCTTCTCAGTGCTAGAAATATAGGAATAAAGCACCACACTTAGCTTAAGTATAGTGTTTCTGAAGTTCTTTTCTACCTAAAAATTTGCCAACATAATCTAATTTTTTTTCTCCCCACTGAGACAGGCTGTCTTGGAACTTATTATTTATTTAGACCAGCCTGGCCTCAAACTCACAGACACCTGCCTACTTGTGTCTCCTGAGTGCTGGGATTAAAGACATGCCTCAACACACTTTTTTTTTTAATTTATTAAAGATTTCTGTCTCTTCCCCACCGCCGCCTCCCCTTTCCCTCCCCCCTCCCCCAATCAAGTCCCCCTCACTTGTCAGCCCAAAGAGCAATCAGGGTTCTCTGCCCTGTGGGAAGTCCAAGGACCACCCT
>NW_026070717.1:0-3262 GCF_014885135.2 Alexandromys fortis
TCACACACACACACACACACACACACACACACACACACACACACATGCACAAAATATACTCTTTCCATCAGTGAATTAAGTTTTTCCTTTTTCAAAATACTACTAGGTCCTCAAATTCTTCTCTTTTGTCATAGAAAATAGACAAGAATGCCAAAAAGACATTTCCAAATGCTTACTTTTTAAAGTTTTAATGTGACTTCCCACCAAGTATGTCAAGGTTAATTGTTCCAAAGTCAATATCTCCCAACTGAACCCCTCCCTGCCAAAAAAAGGGAAAAAGACAATGAAAAAAATAAGGCTATCAATCCTTTCAAAACATCTATAATCTTAGAGAAAAGTTGTTTTGTTTTCTTATTTATCTGATCCAAATTCTTGAAAGTGTACCTGAGGGTTAAGGAGAAAAGTTTATGTTTTGAGGCAGGATCCCCAGTTAATACATTTCATCCTTTCTGAGTGAACTTCGTACAGGAAAAACCCGACTTGAAGTACACAGCTTTGATTCTTCAGTTTGATTGGAGATCCAATTACCACACACTTCTCTCCATATACTTCTTTTGATTTGTCTGGCTCCTACAAAATGGAAACCATCCAAACTCTTTTGATTCCTGGCAAGCACTTACCAAGTGTGACTATCCATCACCTTACACCTTTCTTGAGCTCACCTATCTCTCTGCACCCACTTGAATAAGGTTTGAATTAAGGAGAGGGTTAAGTCACTAGGCATCGTTCATTGCTTCCTGCAAGGCTATCACAAGATGCCTTGTATATAACAACCCAGGATGCTGTGATATCTGAGATGTTTGTTCTCTTCCAATCTTAACTGAGTCTTTTAAAAATGAACAGAAAACTTTGTAAGAAAAGAAAAAGAAATACGATTCCAAGAATGGGTAAACATTCCAGAGAGGTTCTTATTTTCCCCTCAACAGGTCTGCCCATCCCTACAAATTGCATTCTTGTATGAATAGTCCAGAAGTGAGTCACGAAACAACAAAGAGAACAGAGTTTCTCAACGTGACAAAGGAAGATTTTTTTTTAGTTGAATTTGCATGTTGTTTATATTTTTAAACAGGGACAAGAAGAAAGGGGTTACACTCTTAGGGAGCATATCCAGTCATGAGTTCTTTTAAAACTTCACTCTTTGCCCAGTTCCCCTCAGTGGTGAATACTTGGAAAGGGGGACTATGACTCAATTTCCCTTCCTTTCATCTCACGTATCCTTTCATCCATCTTTCCCAGAATGCCATGCGTGAATTCTGTGCCAGGGTTGGTTCCAAACTTCAGCGCTAACCACACCGAACCCTCCCCATCTTGTGGAGTCCAAGTTTCCAACTTTTTCAAATTCTTCATAGACCTTCGTCACTCTTTGCTCGTACCATAGCCTGCCTCTATTAGTCCCTTGCATGACACTGCCTCAGCCAGCCTTCTCTGTGTCTCCTCTCTCTTGCCTAAAACAATATTTTTGTAAAATGCCTTCATTCCTTTTGCCTTTGATAACAAAGTGTTCTCCGTGTTGGTAAATAGCTTTTCTGAACTTGGCCTACAGACATTCTTAGAGGAACACCGCTGTCCTTCACTGCTGGGTTTCTCCCACCAGCCACCATTAGGGAGAAAATATTATCTGACATGTGTAGGCCAACCACAATGTCTAAATTATCATATAAATCACCTTTATCCCATTACTGTCAGTTTTATGATAATTATCTTTCCCAGGTAGAGGATGAAGAAAATTCACGCTGTACACTCTGATTTCATCCTACTGCCAAGACGAATCCACCACAAGCCCATTTGACACATGCGTGTGAGGCATGGTTGTGGCATCCCAGGAGAAAGTGGGAAGGCGACCTTAGAGCTGTTCGGATGTGGGTGGGGAAGAAGGGAAGAGAGATGGTAGGCAACGGAGCGAGAAGCAAACAAGAAAGGAATGTGGTGAGGAAATTACTAACTCCTAAATTATCATCATTTCCAGTCTCCTTTTTAGTCAAGTGATCTACCCAAGAGCTGCAAGAAGAAGCAGGAGGATTTTCCAGCACACAGGAAGCCCCAGGAGTACAGGAGTATGAGGCACAGGGACCTCTTGATGGAACAGAGAAGCTGTCATATGGAGAAATTTGACTGGGGTAGACCAAGCAGAAAACTTAAAGATGCTTCACAGATTGTGTTGGGGTGAGTGAGATGGGGTTTATTTAAATATCCCTTGCATCTCTATTAAAATAAAGTAAAACATCCTATGTAAAAGAAAATTAAGTCCATCTTTAGAACTAAGACACTCACAGGCAGAAGTGTGAGGATACAAGTAATGGCAATTTTTATTTAGGTGTTCCATGTTCCTACACTTCCATTTTTTTCATTTGCAACATGGAAAGAGTCATGTTTACCTTTTTCTCAGCTGGATTGTTTTGATACCCAGATGATGAGGAGGAGGAGGACATAAGGAGCTGCTGAAAGCCGAAAGATGGATGGTTGTTGTTGTTATGACTTCCCCTATTTGGGATAGAACATTTCCATGAGTTCAGCCTGGAAGTGAACCCAGTCAAGCATTGTCATGGAAAGCCTAGAAGGACCATCACATCATCTTGGAACTTTTTCCTAAAGCTACTGTTTGGAGATTGACTGGAAGACTTGAGATTTCTGGGACAGCTACAGTTACCAACTCTTAAAAAAGAAACACTGCTCTTTCAATCCTCACAATGCTCTGATTTATATATGGTCATACAGAGTCAGATATGGGCTTCTCAAGATAAAGGGGTTAATCAACTTACCCAGGACCATGCTGGGTATTTCACACCCATATTACCTGATAGCAAGGAAGACAACATTCTCACTAACTGATTCACTCAGTCTTCATTATTATATATTGTTATTGGTATTATTTAGCATTATTATTGTCCAAAATACCTTGGGACTTAACATGGAACCCAGAAAGCTGAGGGTAATCTTGGAGATTGTCCTGTCTCTCTGTCTTCTGAGTCAGGTGTGTCACCACACCTCCGCAAAGTCCATTAAGATTTTAACATATGTTTTAAAGATGCAATACACGTAAATGGAGCTGGTCTTTTTAAGGAAAAAAATGAATGAGGTGAAAAGACATATCTACTTCCCCCATTAACCTCATAGTGTCCATTCCCAATATTGCATCCTCAAGAGCACCTCTGTTGATCTTTTAGAATTGCTAAAGTAAAGTTCAGAAATACTGCACTACGTACTCTCGCCTACTTTTCAATGCAACTTTACAGGTCTGAAGTATAAGTGCATCCATGTAGCA
>NW_026070718.1:0-3309 GCF_014885135.2 Alexandromys fortis
GGAGGAGAAGGAGGAGGAGAAGAAGAAGAAGAAGAAGAAGAAGAAGAAGAAGAAGAAGAAGAAGAAGAAGAAGAAGAAGAAGAAGAAGAAGAAGAAGAAGAAGAAGAAGAAGATTCCTAAGTAAATTCTCAATGCAAAGGTTATAAAACTGTGGTCATTTTAACTTGGTTATCATAATACCTCCTCTGGCTAATCTGACTCTGATTTTTAGAGTTATATGCAATTTAGCAATTTTCATTATTTAGAAATTAGAGCAGAGATATAATGTGGAATTGATTATGCAAATTTTAGCAATATTAGAAATGTTGTCAAAAAAGAATATGAAAATTAAAACAAACAAATAGAGTTTAAGTAACAAAAAGAGAAAGATAGTAGTGAAAGAATTTAAATGACATTGTTTTCCACATCACCTGAAAAAGATATTACTTATAGCTGATGTGGCAGGAAATTTAAATATATTTAATTTTTTTTTGAAATTATAAAACCATGGAGAAGGACAAGAAAAAGGGAGAAATGTCAGGGCCATGGATAAAGAATTATAGGGGCAGGTTGATAAGTTTTGATAATAGGTTTTGAATCCCTGGTTAATTCCACCACTGCTTATATAATAATCCAATCAAGCCAAATTAACAAATCTAGTTTTAATGAACAGAGAGAAGGACTCTTGGGTGAGCCTTATCAGTGCAGGAAGAGTCATGTGTCAAATATTGTGACAAGGTCTTATATAGCCTCTAGACACGGTCTTGAGCAACCCCAAGGAAGGACTGACTTTTGGTGGGTTTTCTTAGGAGCTGAGTTTAATAAGGGCAATTCCAGGGGTGGGACCGCCACTTGGTGCACTGAGGCTGAGGATAGGGTTTGGAAGGGGCAGCTACAGGGGAGATGCTGTTCAGGATGCTGAGGTTGGGGGCTGGAATGGGACCCCCGAGCTGGAAATTCTAAACACAATGTAGTGGTGCAGGTGAAATGAATGTTGAACTATTGTAAAATATACTCAGTGTATAAATTGTCTTAGATTACATGACAGAGCTATAAAAATCTCTTAGTAACTTAGAGGCAGTTTCTTCAGGAAAAAGTAATCGACATCTATGAAAAGTTCTCAAAGTTTAGTGAGACTAGAAGGGGCATAGGAAAGTAGAAGAAAGCTATGGTGTTTACTTATTTATTGAAAATAATGCATTATTGTTGTATACTGTAAATATGTTTTATTACCATTGGTTAATAAAGAAGTTGCTTTGGGCCTATGACAGGGCAGAATAGAGCCAGGCTAAAAGAGATATATACGGAGAGTAGGTAGAGTCGGGGAGTTGCCATGTAGCCGCCCAAAAAGCAAGAGGTAACAATCACGAGCCTTGTGATAAATGCAAAATCATAAAAATGGGTTAATTCAAGATGTAAGAGCTAGCTAAAATTATTCCTGAGTAATTTACCAAGCAGTGTTATAATTAATATAGTTTCTGTGTGATCATTTGAGTCTTGGGCAGCCGGGGAACAAACAAACAGTCTCCGAGTACACATTATAACTTTTACTTTGTCTTTCCTTATAAAGCTTCAATTTATTTATTTATTTTCTTTTATTTTCTCTTATATATTACATACAGACCTCAGTTTTCCCTTCCTCCACCTTTATCCCTCCTCTCCATTCCGCTTTACTCTCTGGTAGTCTCTCCTCTCTCCTACTCTGTTTCCCTTCAAAAGAAGATCAGCCATTCCAAGGATATCAATCAAACACAATATGATTAGGCACAAACCCTCATATCAAGGTTGGAGGAGGCAACTCCATAGGTGTAAAAGGTTTCCAAGAGCAGACAAATTCAGAGATACTCCCATTCCCGCTATTGGGAGTCACATAAGAAAACCAAGACAAACCGACCGGGCGGTGGTGTCACACACCTTTAATCCCAGCACTTGGGAGCAAAGGAAGGTGGGTCTCTGTGGGTTTGAGGCCAGCAAGGTCCACAAGAAGCTAGTTTCAGGATAGGTTCCAAAGCTACAGAGAAACCCTGTCTCGAGAAATTCACCTAGACGTATTTGGTTCTATCCCGGGTTTTTGCACTATCCAATCTCTGATTCCTGGCCATCCAGGCAGTGTCAGGAGTGGGCTCCCTCTCGCTGTTGCTTATTAATGTAAATTCTTTGTTTTAACTAGTTTGTAGATATTTGCACTAAATGCATGCATGAACTCTCTACTAACTGCTAAGAAAAACAAATGTAGACCAAAGGGATGCAGACCTACCTAATTTTCCCACTTGTCTGATGATCACTCAATTGAACCAGTTGGAGGTTGTGACTACTGGGAGCCAGGAATTCTGAGAGGGAAAAACCACAAAGTAGCAGTATGTGTTTTAACATGTGTTTTAACGAGGACAAGGAATTGCAGCTACCAAATGGCTTAACGCAAAGTACATATAAGGAAAAAAAATCTATTCCATTTTAGTAGAGAAAATGCAAAATAAAGCATATAGTTTAAACTTGTTTAATAAGAAAGCAATAAATTTGTGCCTAAGATTGTACAGTTATAATGTATAAATATAATTAGAGGGAATAGCTCTCAATTTCAACTGAAGTAGACATGATTGTATCGGGTTAAATATAATGATTTCATTTCAATATAAAAATTTCTTAGAAGATACTGATACAACTCCCAAGGAAATGTGAAATTTGTGGCCTTGTGTTTCTGATTTGAAATAATTTTATTTGGATCCCTCCTAGTCTAAAAGCCATACCAGCCCTTGTATGGCAGACAGGGATGGAAGGCATAGAGAATTCTCAAGATCTGAGCTTGGTATTAATACAATCATCAATTTTAAGAACATTTTTTTTTCCATCAAGTGATTTTGGTAGCTCCAGCTATTTTCGTGCCTGTTTGTTATGCAAAGATCTTTGCAGATTCTAGAGCTCTGGGAGGTAAACTTGCCTTAGCTCTGCAGGCTACAGCTGCTCCTAAATACCAAGGAATGTGTCTGATCTAAATCCCTGCTGTTGTGGGAGGGCTTATGTAACACTCAGTGGAAAGAGAACACTTGCTAATTCTAGGAGAGAATTAATCTCTTTTATTTTTCACTTATTCAATGACAATATACTTGTAAATGATTTGTACTGTGAGCCTCCTTTTAGGTGATGTTTTGAAATATGGGTCTTTGTTGTCTTTTTAATCTTACAATTACATGTGTCAAGCATGCTCGTAATTCATGGCCCTAACAACACTTTATCACACAGAGTTCTCTGTGTTACAAGCTTTTATTATTTTCAGTTTTAAACAGAAAAAGATCTGATTGGTTTATATTTATTAGTTATATTAAATAATAT
>NW_026070719.1:0-1089 GCF_014885135.2 Alexandromys fortis
ATATATACCCACGTATTTCACACATTATATGAAGTTATTTGTCTTAAGGGTACAGAGAGTACATTTATTTCCCAATCAAATTAAGTTATTGCATTTTCAATTTAAAACTCCACATAATAAAATACTTAGCTTAGTGGTAGGTTGTCTACCATACATGAGATCCTGACTTTGACACCAGTGCTGTACACAAAACATAAGACACACATTGAAGAGTCTTCTTTTGGTGACCATTTAAACAAAAGGCTTTATATGTTCTAAAATTCTATATCATATTACACAAAAAAACCAAATCAAAAACTAACAGGAGCAATGGAAGTAAAATATCACATCTTGATTCAACCTATTTTTAATAATCTGTATATCACCATGGGGTCATGGCTTACTGGGAAAGATTCAGCATGTCTGACCTGGTGGCTGGCTCCATGGTGGCTGTCTCTGCCTACCTTCTTCCCAGCATCCTGTTCTGTCTACTCTGCCCACCTAATTTTCTGCCCTATCAAAAGGCCAAGGAAGTCTCTTTATTTAACCAATGAAAGTAACACATAGACAGAAGACCCTCCTATACCAAAAATCATATAACATACATTTTATAAAGGGTGTGACAATAGTAAAACAAAATGTAGTACTTGATAGGAAAAAATGAGTTAAAAACTGTCAATCTATGTGACACTAGATGCTTAAGTGTTGTATTACATTTAATAAACAAATTGAGTGGTAAAAATGAATACATTGATGTAATCATTCCCTATAAGTAGAACAAATGTGTTTTTGCTCTTATTTCATGAGTTTTACAAAGAAATATCTATTTTTAATAATGCTTAGTGTAAAAGTTAGAGTTGTCTATTTGGTGCTTTATTTATAAATAAACATACTAGGAATACATATCACAGCTATTAGTCATGAAAATATAAAAGTAATAGATATTAAAAATAATTGTCAAAAGAAATGGTTTGAGGAACCTTTGAAATGAATGGATGAGTCTCTGGTATTTGTTGGAAATGATATTTCACTGGTGAATTTGAACTCATTAGTTTTATGTGAATTGAATATATTCATCCAGCATTTGTACTTCAATGAAATAATATTTTC
>NW_026070719.1:6766-7634 GCF_014885135.2 Alexandromys fortis
AAAGGGGAATATAAGGGATATGAAACAGAAATTTGCTCTTTCAGTTTAAGGATTTTATAAAGGTTAATTGCTCTCTAGTGCCTTGTCTGCTTTGCTTCTCTGATCTTTAGGTTGAACCCCCATATCTGGCTCTTGATTTTTACTATCCGTGTTAAAACTTCCTGTTCCCTGGGTCTTCATTTGGCATTGGCAACAGGGCCTAGGATGGTGTGTCAGAGCTACTCAGCTGTTGTACCCTCACCAAATAAAAACAGGTTAATTTCTTTTATGTTTAAACCTGTGCTGGTAATTTCAAACTGAATAGTACTTTAAAAAAAATTCAACTTCACATCGTTAGGGCGACAGTTACTTAACTGCAACAATGACACCAGATGATACATAGAATAATATGTAATGCAGGTAAATACTGAATAATTCAATCTCAAAGTATTAATTGATTAAAACAGTTTACTTGAGCTAATATGAGCCCACTAACTCCAGCCTGACAGGGAAGGACCAACATAGGATTAAACTAGGCCATATGAATGTGGGTGACATGTGCATGACTGGGGCAGAGTGTGGGACCACCGGCAGTGGCACCAGAATTTATCCTTTCTGATTTTACTGGCTATTTTGATCCCATTCTCTTTGGAGGGATACCTTGCTCAGCCTTGATATAGTAGGAAGAGTCTTGGTCATTCCTCAAAGCAATGTGCCGTACCTTCTCTAAGGAGTCAATGGGGAGTATGGTTTGGAGAAGATGGAGGTAAAGTGAGAAGGGGATGGAAGGGGAAGTAGAAAAAAATATAAAAGGAAAAAAAAAAACAAAAGGGAACTAGCTAATACATTTTAAATGTGGAAAAATAAAAAAAGATATTTTCAAATATAC
>NW_026070720.1:0-3250 GCF_014885135.2 Alexandromys fortis
GGGGGGGGGGGGGCATTATTAGTCAGATTACCACACAGACCAATCAAACTTTAGAAGCTCTGTGGAAGTAGCACCTAGACAAGTCTTGGCCTAAAGATGGTCTTAGCAGTGCCATGCCCACCAGTTTGTCCCTGTTTGATATGCTGGTGCCCGGCGCCTAAGCAATTCTCCTTTAGAGCAGTTGCTATACGGACCCTCTCATTGCTATATGGGCCTTGGTAAATTAAGCCCCCATCCGAACTCACTGTCCTTTGGAAACGCATCTTGTAGATGTATAAGCCTGGGAGCAGGCGATAGGGTCTGCTACATTTCAAAGCCCTCAGCCTGCTTGTGACTGAGAAGCGAGGCCATCGCAGAGCGCCCGCCTTTCTTCCCTCTAAGCTGCAGGAGCAAAGGTTGGAGAAGAAACTGATGAGAGAGAGAAGATCCAGCTGACGGTTGCTAAGCAACCTTTGTCGGCAAAAAATGTAAAATCAAGATCCAAGGAGCTTTTAATTGGCCAGATATCTTAGAGGATATTTCTAATTCTGCAGAGGTTTGTTTTCAGAACATTCCTTTTTTTATTGAAATAGTTAATCACTTATTTTAGAGATAGTTGTCATAATTACATAAAATTCCATCAATTAAAACTAATTTTGGAATGTCACTGATTGAATCCTAACTATGTGCAGAAGACACCCTAATTATCTTATTGAAACACGCACCAGAATGCATAGTGATCACACGTGCCTTCCACATCTGTCTCAGGTTATGCTCCTGGCAGCTGATGCCATACTGGGAATGGTAGGCTCACGCTGAAGCTTCTGATTATATAATGGTCTCTGCAGGAGCGATCACTTCATAGGATCTGCTCAGAATCTACCCAGGTTTGGACTGAAAATCCTGTGTCTCAGGAGGCCCTTGAAGCACATGTGGGTCACCCCACCTCTGATCTCAAGGTTGTACCTGAGATGGTTAGATTTGGTTTGGAATAGGTCCTGGGACTGGAGTCCTCTTGAAAGATTTCGTGAACACAATGGGGCATCCTGTCTGAGAGCTCCCTTAGGATGGAAGCTAGTCTGGACCTGATGAGGTTTTGGATTTCCTGGAGAAATCCAAAGAGAGAGTAGCTGAGTGGAACCATTGAACCCCTGGGGAATGAGTGTGAAGTCCATCCATTTCCTCTCTATTGCTGAGGCTTCTTAATCTATGCTATTGATCCATATCCCAAAGCCTAACACTTGTAACACTTTTTAGGCCTCCGTGGGTTGCCGTCAGTAGCACCCATGATTTCGGAAGTAATTCCCAACGGTGTGAGATGCAGTAGGCACGTGCTATGAGGGCGATGGCGACAGAGCTCTACAGTTTAAGGAAGAGAGGCATGATGGTGCTCATGCTTCTTAGGAGAGGACCCTGGGCCAGTGATACCCAGCCTGTCACACAGACGTGGGAAGACTCTCCAGAATCACATCAGAGGTGTGGGTAGGCTCAGGAAGCTGGACAGTGGTGCTCCATTGCCCCAGAGGCTCTTCCCAGTGTCTAGAGCACAGAATCTTTCTTAATTTAATTTTGAGAAATGTATACTTTAAAGTTATACCACATCATTTCTACCCCACCCCCTCCAACTCCTCCCTTATCCTTCCCTATCAGATTCACGACCTCCTCTGTGACATTTACTGTTTTATCTACACATAGTCTGCGCGTGTACACACACATTCGACCTCTTGAGTCCGCTTAGCATTGCCCTTCTGTTTTTAGGGCTGACCACTTGGGACTGACTGGATCACCTGTCAGGGGCTTGTTCACTGACTGGCTGTGGAAGAGCACAGCATCTCAAGTCAGAGACACGTGCACACTGCAAACTGAACACAAAGTGGGAGACTCTGGACAGTACCCTAAAAGGCTATGTACTGAAGACGCAGTCCCCAGCTGGTGAATCTACGCATGGAGGTGATTCGATCCTGGGACCCTGGGCTAACAATGGGCTCATGCACTTGCGGATTCACTGCGAGCACATGTTTGTGAGGGTGTGTGCCGTCCTCAATCCCTCCTGCTTCTCTCCAGCGCTCTGCTTTCCAGGGACCACGCGGAGGACAGCTCTGTTCCACTCTCCACCATAATGTTCATCCTTGCCTCATGCCCAAAGTGATGGGACCAGGTGGTTGGGGACTGAGCCTCTAAAACCGTGAGCCCAAAACGAACCTTCCTTCCTTAAGATGTTCATCCGAGGTATTTTGTCGCGGTGACAAGAAGCTGACCAGCACAGCAACCAGGATGAATAAATAAGGTGGGAAATGAGAAAGTCCGAACCTGGGGAAGCCAGCCTAGTGGGAAGACTGGGGCTGAGATAAATCAATAAATGGTAGGCAAACACGCAGGACACAGGTAGGCTCTCCTGGCGTCCAGAACATCGTGAGTCCGTGCCATGCAGTCTGGCAGCACAGGGAGGCCCCCGAGTCTAAAGCTTGGCCTGCTAATTCTGTTAACCATTCATTCACTGTAGGAGAGGTCCTAGACAATGCCTCACCAGGAATTCTCGCCACAGTGATTTGTGTCTGTGAGCAAACACCTAAGAGGCTGGCGGGAAGGAAAGATGTGAACACAGCAGGTGATTCACCGGCACCCTATTAGGTAATAGAGATAAGCGTGGAACCAAGTTGAAGCTTTTAATATATCATTAGTCAGATGGCTAGGCTATTTTATGTTTCGGTGTGCTGAGGAGGGACAATGGTTTTGTATTTTTAACTCATGTTGAGGGAGTTATTAGTGCATCGAAAGGAACAGATGGGATGTTTGGAGGTAGAAGAAAGGTGGATACAATCAGAGAAAGAAGCAGAATAACAAAGCGGTCTCAAAGAATTCTATTCTGGGGAAACAATTATGCCAGCTTCTGGGTTGATTTGCTTACATAAACTGAAGAGTGAGATTTACTTTTCCTTTGGTGATTCTGGGGATCAAGTTGGGGGCTGAGAGCATGCAAGGCAGGCACTCTACTGTTGGGTCAGCCCCGGGCCCAAGCTGAAGTGATTTTGAAAGTGCAGGCAGGCCATGATCTGTGCCCATTAATCAGAGGCAGTGGGTGCTCTAAATCACAAACCCGTTATATGTTAAGCAAATGCACAGACCTTTCAATTTTAGAATTTGATGCTTTGGCTCCTAAAGTTATAACCTTTCCCATATTAGAGTGACAGGGGGCACACGACTCTGAAGTGGGGGAGGCTTATGGTGCATGTGTGTGGTTTTGTGAATCTTGTGTGTGTGTGTGTGTGTG
>NW_026070721.1:0-3306 GCF_014885135.2 Alexandromys fortis
TCCCTCCCTCCCTCCCTCCTTCCCTCTCTTTCTCTTGCTCTCTCTTTTGTGAGTGGTTAGTTCTGAAAAGAATAATTTATCAAATCATTCTTATTCAACTTTGGAGGAAGAAATAGAAAGTGTTGAGGGAGAAGCCCTTTTGCGGTTTTAATTGCTTTGCAGTGCATGTGTGAGGCTCTGACAGGGCTTATCAAAGCCCACACAGCTGAGGCCCTGTGTGAGCTGCTTGGCTCTGCCTCTTCAGAGCAGCCAGGCTCCACTGATGGACCAGATATGGTCTCAGCTATCTGATGGCTTCAGTGCTTAGGAGGTTAATTCAAGTGATGAATTAGAAAACTTGGAAGAAGGGGTTAGAAATAAGGACTGCTGGGTGAATTTTTGAATTTATTTTATTCTTGGATGTTTTCATTTATAATGAATTTCAGTCTTATTTTATAGTTAGCAAAGTGGCGATCCACAGGGACTAAGAAGGTAGTTCAGTTCATCACGACTCAGTAGTCTGTGTTAATTCAAATTTCTGGAGGTATATTTAAACACAACAGGATTTAGTGAAATCAGCCCTTGTAGTAATTAAAACAATCTTGCATGTACAAAAAAGCATGCATAGATATCTTCGAGGACCAAAGTAAGCTAAACACAGAACAATGTGGCTACATTCAAATTCTTTGTTAAGTCCATAAATAAGGGTTGTAGATCTATAGCTTGACTGAGAAAAAAAAAAAAAACACTTATGATAAGAGTCTGGGAGAGGACCTGATGCAAGCATTCCTGGCAACAGAGGGTGCGAAGGTCACTTGGCTAGTGACCATGTTTGCTCCTAGCTTTCTGAGCAGATAATAGATATTGCTTTGCTTCTATTGAAAGAACAATTGCATGCTTAAGGTTCCTTGTCCCCTAGTGTTTCACTGTAAGCCCAAAGACCTCTGTGTCTCCTATACTGTTCACCAGCCCATTATCCTGTCTCATCTCCCTCCCTCTTCCCACTCTAACTATATTTAATGAGTCCCCCTTCCTACTTTCATATCTTCTTTTTCTGTGTGATCCAGTGAGAAACTAAGGTTTCTTGCCTGAGCCTTGGTGGGAGGTAATTTACTAGAAGCTAATTAGTGGCTATGGCAGGGTTTAAAATGACATCCCCTCCCGTAACGACCATTAATCATTAATAATCTCTCAGCGAGTAGTGTAGAATCATGAGCAGCTCCCCATCCATGATGGAATCTTGTAGAGGTCTGAATGCAGTTAGCCAGAGCTGCAGGGAGTTCTTAAATGCAATGGCTATTTTGGGTCCAAAGGAAATCATTTTGCTACACATCCGCTCATTCTCTGCATCTTTCTGCCTACTCTTATTTGATGTTCCTAGCGTCTTGAAAGGCATGATATACCTCTCCCCTTAGGGTCAAGTATTCTACCATCACTTATTCTAATCCAGAGTTTCTCAACCAATGGCTCACTACCCCTTTGAGGGTCAACCAATCCTTTCATAGGGGTAGCCTAAGGCCATTGGAAAACACTAATATTTGCATTTCAATCCATAACAGTAGCAATATTATAGTTACAAAATAGCAATAAAAAATTTTATGGTTGGGATCACCACAACATGAGGAAGTGAACTAAAGGATCCCAGCATTAGGAAGGTAGAGAATCACTGGTCTAGGAACTCTGGCTGGTTATTGGTTTCTGTATTAAACATCACCAACCAGAGTCAAAAACCTCTCTTTAAGCAGAGACTGCTCTTTTGTTTCCTGGCCATACTTGAATAATCACTCAGAAGCTATATTAATTACAACACTGTTAGACCTATTAGCTCAGACTTCTTATTAACTAACTCACACATCTTAAACTAACCTATTTCTATTAATCTTGTAAATTTCTAAGTCACAAGGCTGTGACTTACCAGGTGAGGTTCTTTTCTGGCATATTTCTCCTTCAGCAGCTACATGGCATCTCTTTGACTCCGCCTACTTTCTCTCTATATCACTTATTGGATATCCCACCTGGCTTTGCTCTGCTAAGCCATTGGCCAAAAGAGCTTTCATTTATTAACCAATGATAATAAAACATATTCACAGCATACAGAGTGGAAATGCACATCACTTCTCTGGTGGATGCTGGGCACAACAATAATCTCTGGGCATAACCTTGAGTATTTCTAAGGCAGTTGGACAACATCATCATTTTGCAAAACATAAAACACAGATCAACCACAAGATTATGGTAGAGATTTTAGAATCGTTATCATTTTCATAAATTAAGTATTATTGTTTTCTTTTGTCTTTCTCAAACTTGTTACATTTGTATAGTTGGTGGGAGGCTGGAATGGGGAACAATTCACAGAGGGATTTTACACCTGCAGAAAAGAAGGCCAATTAAATAGCCTATGAAGACATGTCTATGTTATTTTAAAGTGAAAAAAATTCTGCTCATAATCTGTGAGAAAGAGAAAGAGGCGATTAGACAAGTTCACTGTGAGACAGATAAGTTTGTGGTGAGGTGAGAATTATGGAAATAAATGGTGTATTTAAATGGCTCAGCTGCACCATCAAAAGAAGGAGGCTAGCTGATAATGATAGACATAGTGACCAAAATAATCTTTGCTGTTCTTTTTATGATTTTCTTCTCCCACGAAGGAACAGATTTTGGACAGAGAAGGCACATGTATGACTGAGCAAAGACAGAGTAAAAGCACACATTTGTCCTGTCTCTATTCTTCAAAAAGTGCCTACTTTCCTTAACAGCAGTTAAGAGTGACAACTTGAAGCCAAGAAACCTGAATCATATCCTGGTTCTAGCAAGTAAAAGCTATGAAAAGTGAGACCTAGAATACCAATGCCTCAAGTTCTGATATGTAAAATCAGAATAATTTGAGAAACTTTATCACTGTGTTGCCATGAGAAATGGACATGTCAATATCAGAAAATACTTGAAATGCCACCTGGCACCTGAGTACACTAAATCTTTGCGAGGTGAGCTGTGCCCATTCTTTGTGAACCATCAGCTTTATAAGAAAGACTAACTCTTCCTCAGTCTACTGCATCTGCAGTCATCATTCCTACAAAGGGATACTGGGGCTAAGTCACTTTCATCAGTGTTCTTAATGCTGCCACATAAGATAACAAGGAAGATCATAATTGATATTATGTCTCCTTGGTGGAGTAACTTGAATAAGGCCACACCTAGCAAGGCATGCAGGAGATGCGGGATAAAATGAAATGGTCAGGCTTTGGGGTCAGCTTCTCTCTCTCTCTCTCTCTCTCTCTCTCTCTCTCTCTCTCTCTCTCTCTCTCTCCCTCCCTCCCTCCCTCCCTC
>NW_026070722.1:0-3301 GCF_014885135.2 Alexandromys fortis
TGAAGAAACCAGTAAGCAGTATACCATGAGCTCCTTCCTCCAGGCTCCTGCACTGTTTGAGTTTTTGCCCTGACTTCCTTCAATGATGAGCACTGTGGTGTAAGGGTAAGCCAAATAAACCCTTTCTTCCCAAAGTTGCTTTAGTCATGATGTTTCATAGCTGCAAATGAAATTCTAAGACATGTAATAAAACAAAAACTATCACATCGAAGTTGGGCAAGACAAACCAACAAAAGAAAAGAGACCAATCTAAAGCAGAAGAATCAGAGACCCAATTATTCATTCACTCATGAAACTCATGAAAACATTATGCCGGTTGCCATAATATAGAGACAGAGTACGTGGCGCAGGCCCATGCAGGCCCTGTACACCCTGCTTCAGTCTCTGTGAGTTAATATAAATGCTGCTCAAATTGCTTAACACAGCTTTGTTTTCATGTTCTCAATTTCCTCTTGCTTTTACATTCTTTCTTCTTCTGCAGAGTTCTCTGAGCTCTTAAGGGAGGGGTTTGATGAAGACATCTCATTTAGGACTGGGTGTTCCAAAATGTTGCACTCTGCATAGCTGGCTGTGGGTCTCTACATTTGTCGCCATTTACTGCACAGGGAAGTTTCTCTGATGATTGCTAAATAAGGCATTGTTTACACATATATCAGAATATCAATGAGTCATTTATCACTATTTGTTTTTTAAAGCAGTATTATTTAGTTTTTCCTTTTTGCATTTCTTTTTATGCCATTTATTGATTCTTTATGGATTTTACATAATGCATCCTGAACCTACTCATCTCTACATTCACTGGCATCTACCCTCTACTCTTACATCTGGGGGAAGGTGTAAGATTCAAAGCAAAATCTTCAGTGTTCCAAGATTTCCCCTTGTTATGACTAAATTCTAGGTTTAACATGATGGTGGCAGTACACAGATGAAATTCCAACAATTTGGGATCTGAAGTGGGAAGATTATGAATTTGATGCCCATCTGACCTACAGCATGAGATCCTAGCTCAGAACAAAACAAAACCTCTCAGAAATACCCAGGTAATAATTAATGAGAACATTCTTATGAATTGTTGTAAAAGTGTATTATGGTCAGTTAGCATAAGATTTCCTTCAGTTTGGGATCTCTGAATTGATTCCATTTCCATCATTAATCTTTGTCAAGTTCTTTGTGCACAAGCCTCCATTCTAGACCTTGATCATTGTCTAGAGGTATTTGTATAAGTTTCTTTAAACATCTCAGGACAAGTTGCGTATGATTTTATACACTGTCAATGTGAACACTTTGGAGGTAAGGACTGATAGATAGATTTCTGTTTTCTGTTATCTCAAGGTCAGTCTGGTCTCCAAAGTAATTTCTATCCTGCAAGACAGAATCCATAGTGAGAACCTGTCATGAGATAAAATATCCCAGTGCCTTTAGTGGGTGTTGTGGCAAACACCTGTGATCACAACACTTCAGAGATGGTGACAGGAGGGTCTGAAGTTCACAGTTATCACCCTCTACAAAGCAACATTGAATTAAACTAGTGTTATATGAGACCCTATTCCTAATATCCTTGCCTCCCTTAAAGAAATCTTGTAAGGGGTCTTTTTCTGTCCCATGAGCAGGCTTTCCAAAAAATAATGTGAAGGCTTATTACTAATTATGAACACTTTATCTTAAGCTTGTCTCAATTAGCTCTTAAATTAACCCATATTTTTGTTAATCAATGTTTACCACTTGGCTTTTACCTCTACCCAATTCTGTATATCCAATTCATTCTGAATCTGGCTGACTTCTCGGCCTCTCTCCTTCCCAGAGTCCTCATTGTGCTATAAGTCTTGCCTATATGTCATGTCTAGCTATTGACCCTTTAGGTCTTTATTAAATGAATCAGAAGGTATCATAGCAAAGACACATCTTCACCATGTAAGCAAAGATTATTCCACAATTATTTCCACCGTTTGTCTAAGTAGAAAGGAAGGGGTTTAACTCTAAGACAGTAAATCTATATATAGTAAGAACAGGTATCAGATAGAAATTACATTCACAATGTTCAGTCTATTTGCATTCAAATTCATATAAAAATACTCCATTATCTATCCATTATTGTGAGTCCAAAGTTTTCTACCTAATTCACTTTCTATCCTAGCTAGTATTAGCAACCAAAACTATCTTTTTAGACCTTAAAATATTTTTAGGTAAACAATTTAAGCTTTTATGTCTCTCAACCTTATACACTTTACACCCCTCTTGTGAATTTCTTTTCTGAACTTATTTTGTATATCCAAACCCCCCTAAATGACAAACATCCATAACTCACCAAATGACCAAAAAACAACCACCACACTTCTTGGAATGTGAACACTGTGTATTCTAGATTGCTTTCTATTGTCTTGGATGATGGAATCTTTAAGGAGACCTGAGAAAACTAAGATAATGGTCAAGTCCTAAAAAACCTAACCATAACATTTGGTGTCCAGTTTCTGTGCAATGTTTATCTGCAATCCTGGCTACAATAGTTTGTGAGACTGGAACATCTCAGTCAGAAGCTGTGAAGCTGTTCTGGAAGTAGAACTCTGAGGAAACTATAACAGAGGCACTCAGAGAAGTTGGACTACCTGGGTTGCCTGCTTTCATTGGTATCTGGTTTCCTTACTCTGAAAACAACAAAACTTTCAAAGGCACATATGTAGTAATAGGAGCGGTGGGGCTACGTCCCCAGCACCCCGGCCGCCTGCTAGCTTATGCCCCGAAATAAGTACATGGACATGGTATTCTTTTAAACACTGCTTGGCCCATTAGCTCTAGCCCTTACAGGCTAATTCTGATATCCCGAGCAACCCATCTCTAATAAACTGTGTAGCACCGGTCTTACCGGGAAAGATTCAGCATGTCTGACCTGGCGGCTTGCTTCATGGCGTGCATCTGCCTCAGAGAGCAGAGCTATCGCGTCTGCCCGGAAGAGGGGAGCGTGGCGTCTCTGAGCTCACTTCCTCTTCCTCACAGCAGTCTGTTCTGTTTACTCATCCCACCTATGTTTTAACCTATGAGGGCCAGCCAAGCAGTTTCTTTATTTTTTTAACCAATGACCTTCCTCCATCACACATACATATATGCATTCACACAAGTATGGACTGTGCATTGTACATGAACCAATCAAAGATAATTTTTTTATGTTTGAGAAAGGAAAATATGTGTTAGCTGTAGTGCAGTTTTTCTAGGTTTGTTTCTTTACATTTATTTTTTATATTTACAGTCAAAATTATTCAAGAGTTCTCCCCTGATCAAACCTGATCCTCTTTAATCTGTAATGAAT
>NW_026070723.1:0-3301 GCF_014885135.2 Alexandromys fortis
AGACACTGATTGGCCTCAGGTGAATGTAGTCATTGGTGTAAGGTTTAAGGGGGCTGATAGTTCAGTTTACGCACGTGGAACACCTAGGCCTTTTGAAGAAAGGATGCCAAGTAGAATAGATCCTCTTGGCTCATGTGATTAAATGGTGCCAGGCATTCAGAAGACTGAGGATTGACTGTAGCTCTCTGAGATTACCTAAGTGGTAAACACTAGACAGGACAGGAGGTACCTGAACTGGAGCTTGTGGAAGCTTGGGCTAGAAGGAGGAGAGGGCTAGTTTAAATCAGGCCATGCTTGCTACGAAAGAGATCAGTTGTTCCAGCCCCATGAGACAATGATACTCTGAGCCAGGGTTGAAAGCTACAGTGTGGTTGACAACTGAGTAGCCATCCTAATTACAGTCTTTAGCACTCTTGGGTTGTGCACAAGGCTCCCCCAACTGTTCTTAAGTGGTTCTTAACCACTCTTAAGATGGGGCCAAGCTGAGCCTCATGGTCCAGGCCTATAATTCCAGATACTCGGGAGTCTGAGACAAGAAGATTACAAGTTAAACTCTTGCCTGGGCTACAGAGGAAGTTCAAGACCAACCTGTGCAACTTAGTGAAACCTCTGTGTCAACATAAAAAGTAAGAAGAGGGCTATGGATATGGTTCAATGATAGGGTCCTCAGCTAGAGTGTGCATGGCCCTAGATTCAGTTCAGTAATTATGATATTTTTTTTAATGAAGACTGAGATCATTAAGTCAAGGAAAGATCTAGTCACTCTCTTCAGATATGCAAAGCACTGTCTTGTCAAGTATGAAATCGAAGCTACATGTACTATACATTGAGGGCTACTACACAAGTTCACAGCTCCTGGGAATTACACCCCAAGCTGAGAAGGAGGAAGGGCTTTTGTATAATCCAAATTGCTAAAGAATGGCTTTGCCTCTTAAAAGCGAGGATACCAAGAGACTAGAAATAGTGGTCAGGCAATTCCCAAGTTATTTATCCAGAAATTTAAGTATTTAAATGATGTTTCAGACTAAGTGACTTTTAATTGTGATATTCTGTTTAGCACATTGAACAGCAGCTCCTTGAGTATCTATTACACATTGGACATTGTTTCAGAGAATGTGAATGTAGCTGCCAACAAACCTTTTTTCATAGAGTACAGTGGAGTTGTCAGCAACATATGGTATAAAAGTTAATAAGCAACATGGTCTCCCGTGAGGAGTTCATAGTGAAAGAGATGAGGAAGCATTCAGCTCGGAGGCTTTGTTGTTTAGATGCACTCTGCTGTAGGAAGAAGGCGTGGCAGAGACAGCTACAGGAGCAGGTCCCATGAAGGAGCTCATGAGCAGGAAACCTCCCAAAGCACTCAAGAGCTTGAGTTGCTCAGAACATAGGGAGGAAGAACAAACTTCTGTGTTCAAAGCACTGGACTTGAGGCTGGAGTTGCCTGAAGGGAAATGAGAGGAGGCTGGGTGAGTTACCTCAGGCTTTTTCTGCTCTGGAGGGGCTTAGAGTTTACTGTACGAGGCAGTCGGAATCACTGAAAGCCTAAGAGGAGATGAGACACATCACTCGGGCAGCTACTTAGGGACAGATGTGAGGGGAGCAGGGGGCATCTTTTGGTCTTTGTAGAGATATATTCAGAGAGATGTTGTCATGTGTCAGGGTTGTATGGATGAGGATGGAGAGACAGGAAGAGTGTGTTTAGGCACAGAGCCAGGAGGACTTTGCAGGTATATGTGGGCGGGGCTGGGAGGCAAGGAGAGGAGTCACACTTTTTGCACAGAGCACAGGAGTTAATGACAAGCATGAACGAGATGAGAAGCACTACCATCCGGGACTAGTTAGCGAGCATTGTGTTTCCCTCTAGTACAGTTTTTAATTTTTGCTGCAGCCCTGGGGAAGTATGTTACCACTGGATCACTTCACCCTTGGTCAAGTAAATTTTATAATGTCTTTTGGACCTCTAAATGGAGATGCCAGAGAGTTAAGATGTATGAATTTTGAAATTGGGAATGCTATCACAATCTGGAATTTAGAATATGGGATCACAGCCCAAGTGGTATCTAAAACTTTAAGATCTGAATTAAGCCGAAAAGGATTCAGAGAAAATGATGGGGACATCAATAACAATGGAAGTCGGGAAGAAAGTAGCAAGAAGAATGAGTGATCAGAGAACTAAGAAAATAGAGATGAGGTAACTTTTTCTTTGGAGAATGTTGAGGACTCCTCTGAGATACTGATGGGGGAGGAGCAGAGAGTAATCTCATTATGTATTCCAAGTGCAAGGTAAAAAGAACAGCTTTGTCCATTTAAAAAGACATCCCAGCATTCTGCTCGCCCATGCTTATGTGTTAGATGCTATCTGCCAGGGGTGTGTTTGATCTGAGGATTGTCCTACTTGAGAAAGAGAGGGTGAACCTATATTTCGTAGACAACTAACAGCCTCTGCCCTGGAAGTCGATGATGGTCAGAGCAGGGGTGCAATTCTTCACTAGAAGGGGAAAACTCTAGAACTTTAGTGTGCAATTTTCAAAGAAAAGTCTTTCAAGGCCTTGGGGGCCTGGGAATGTACCACTAGAGCAGGAACTCTCAACCTGTGGGTCATGACCTTTCACAGGGGCCACCTAAGACCTTTAAACACAGGCGTTTACATTACAGCTCCTAACAGTAGCAACATTACAGTTATGAAGTAGCAATGGTGGTGGTTTTATGGTGGGAGGTCGCCACAACATGAACTGTATTAAAGGGCCACAGCTTCAGGACGGTTGAGGACCACTGAGCTAGAGAGTGGTTCGCCTTTCCCCTCCTCTGCAAGGTGAAGCCAGGTATCACACTGGTGGAAGCATCGTCTGCTCCTGAGTACATTTGCCTTTCTGTGAAATAGAAAGAATCCGATAAGAAAAGGGAGGACATGCGCACCTGAGATAGTGAAGCTGCAGTCCAGAGGGAGATGGAGACGTGGGGACTGGTAGGCAGAATGCAAATCTGAAACTTGGTCATGTCTGTAGAGACCAGCGTGGCTGTGCTTCTCTTCTAATTCTGAAGTTCTGTGTCTGAACTAAAGGAAGTTCAGAGTGAAGGTCCGTGACTGCCTCCCACCTAGCCTGCCGTCCTGTAAGAGCTGTGCAGACCCATGTGGAAGTGAAAGGCAGAAGTGTGAGATTTCAGTTCCCGTTCCCGCAGTCCGACAGTGCTATTAATACAGACGGTCGGTCGCGATGGAGTAAGGGTTCTCTGCACCGTAGGTGCTCCTCCTTGACACTAACATCTGCATCTTCTAACTCGTGTCTTTCCAGAGTACCTG
>NW_026070724.1:0-1572 GCF_014885135.2 Alexandromys fortis
CACAAGTTGTCTGTCAAGTTTGACGTGGAACAGCAAACGGCGCCCAGGCTCTGTGCCCACGACATGACAACGCCATGGCGCATGCTACATCTCCGCGCTACACTTTGCCACTTGCCACTGAAGCAGCTCTATTACTGAAGAATTTTTAAGTATATCAGAGAACATAAAAACAGTTCCAAGTATAATGCTTTGCCAGAAGCAAAGGCCCGTATTTTGAGATCTGCATTTTGGTTACAGCCATCTTAAGCTCATAAGTTAAGAAAAATATTTACCTCTATCCCCTCTGCAGGGTCTAGGAAATCAACCTGGCGTCTTATCTCCTAGCCTGCAGGAACCAGGCTCCGGAACCTATTAGCATTCTCCTTGGTTAGTCAACAATCACAGACTCTCAGTATTTACTTATCAGCTAGGGACATCTCCGGACCTGAGTTCCAGCAGACCTGAGCTTCCTGACACCCTTCCCTTCCCCCTGACACCTTTCCCTTCCCCTCTTTGCCCGTTTGCTATATTACAGCTTCTGAGGAAATAATAAACTGAACGGCTTGATCGGAAATCCTGTCTTGCCGTCGTTTCTCATGTCTCTTGTCTCCTTTCATTCCTCTCCACTAGGTTTATCAGGGACCCCGTTCGTATCCAGCGGGTCGGGATAATGCTCATGAAATACCATATATACTTCTATCATTAATGTATGCTTTTCTTCTTTGTCTGCCCACCTGACATGTGCTCATCTTCCATCATGTATTATATAACATCATGCTATTTAAAACTTCCCATTGCTCAAAATTTCAAAAACTGGCCAGGCAGTAGTGGTACATGCCTTTAATCTCAGTAATCAGGAGGCCCTAATTCTAGCCACGCCCTACCCCTAGCCACGCCCTACCCCTAGCCACGCCCTAATTCTAGCCATGCCCTACCCCTAGCCACGCCCCACCCTTAGCCATGCCCTAACCCTAGCCACACCCTACCCATAGCCACTCCCTACCCATAGCCACGCCCTACCCCTAGCCACTCCCTACCCCTAGCCACACCCTACCCCTAGCCACTCCCTACCCCTAGCCACGCCCTACCCATAGCCACGCCCCCTGCCGGCTGCTGCTAAGGGATAGCAGGCCCTGTGGAGTCACCTCGAGACTCACTGCCACCTGCCTGCTGCTGCTCAGGACCTGCAGGACCTGTCACGTTGTCTCCGGACCCACTGGGCCCTGCCTGACATTGAACTGCAGGACCTGCCCACTGCAGGCTCTAAGGAACTGGCAAGACCTTTGGTGTCTTCTCGGGACCCATTGCTCCCCTGCCGGACCTGTGCTGTTGTCTAAAGATCCCCTGCATGCTGCTCTCGGGACCCGAGACAACAGCACAGGTCCTGAGGATCCCAGAGCAGCTACAGGGAGGGGGTTGTGGGTCCCGAGATGACATCCCTGACCCAGCTTCTCCCTCTTTCCCAGCTCCTCCCCTTCTGCCAGCTACTCCCTCTGTCCCAGCTTCTCCCCCTGTTCCTTCAGCCCCAGCTTCTTCCCCTGTCCCTTCAGCCCCGTCTTCTCTCCCTATTTCAGCTTTTACCCCTGTCCCTTC
>NW_026070724.1:7904-8586 GCF_014885135.2 Alexandromys fortis
AAATCCGTTAATTAATTTATTATACATTATTTATTAAATTTATTCAATAAATTCATGGATTGATTTATTATATATCATTTATTAAATTTATTTAAACCTCAGCCTCAGTTTCTTTCTTTAAAAAGTGCGGTACAGACAGGGAAGACACCTTTTCCCGTAGATAGAGCAGGAACTTCATGAAGAGCCGGCTCCTCTCTGCTCCTGTCGGCTTCACTCGGTTCCGCTCGGCTCCTCTCTTATTATAGATAATTCCTCAAGGCCCCCAAACCTCAAAGCAAAAATTACTATTTTTCAAATATAATTTGTACAAAAATTAAAGTCTTGCAGAATTAATCTGTACAAATTTTAATATTTGTTACATAAGAAGAATGAAACCGTTAGATAAAATATTTTATTTTCCCTGATGTTTTGTGTTTTCCACTCAAAATCGATAAACTCACAGAAGACCGTCAGTGAAAATAAAAGAAATTCCAGAGTTAATGATGAAAGAGAAAAGTGGGACTCTGTGACCAGCACTATATAATTAGCAAATATATTGGTAAATTATTAAACGATTTAAATAGTAAATAAAAACATTGATTCTTCAAGAAGCTAAACGTGCATCTGTCTGGTTCCCTCTTCTGGCCTGCAGACTTACACACAGACAGTACATTGTATATATAGTAAATATTTAAAGCCGGGC
>NW_026070725.1:0-3301 GCF_014885135.2 Alexandromys fortis
CACACACACACACACACACACACACACACAGATGTACTCACACAGCCATAATTTATCCTAATAGCAACTGCTCACCTTCCCTGGCAACTAGATTTGTTTCATTGTGGTCTAGTTACATAGCACTGTTCAGGAAATAGGACCTATCATTGGATACCTCCTTTCCTCTTACCATTGTTCTAGTTTGGCTGTAATAAACACCATGGCAAAAGTGACTTGGAGGTGAAAGGGTTTATTTGAACTTACAGGTTACAGTCCATCATCTGGGAAAGTCAAGGCAGGGAGCTAAGGCCAGGAACTGAAGCAGAGACCATGGAGGGATGCTGCCTACTGGCCTCCTCTCCATGACTTGCTTATTCTGTCTTCTTCTATATCCCACTACCATCTGTTGGGACTGCATCACCCACATTAAGATGGGCCCTCCCACAAAAATCCTTGATCAAAACACGCCCCAAGACTTGTCTACAGACTGTCTCATTTTCTCAACTGATGCTCCCTCTTCTCAGATGAATCTTGCTTGTGTTAATTTGGTTACTACTAATATTCTTTCCCTTCCAGTACTGGAGAGTCTGTGTCTCTGATGCTTGAATTTGGAAGAGCTTTGTCAAATGTATAGAAGTAGTTTCCTAGATCTCTGATGAACAAAGGAAACTGCAGCATTTTTATTTGTCCTATACCAATGTGGAAATATTTGACCTTAGGTTGGACCCTCTCTGGCTCACAGTAATTTCTGCATCAGTAAACTTTGTCCCTGTGTCTCTTTATAGCACATGGGGATATTGCTGTCCTGAGACCAATCCCCTTTCCTTCTAAAGGGATACATTAATTCTCCCATCTTTGCATGGTGGTACACAGGAATGTATGTAAGTTCATTTGGATTTGGCTATGAATCTGGCCTCCTGCAGCTCCTTACTAAAGACTTGTCTTTATTAATCATTCTGAATCTCTATTTGTGAAACTGAATTTCTACGACAATCTCCTTTCTGCCATAATTACAAGTATTAAAGCTTAAAAGTAGTATTTTTGAGAACAAGTCATCGCCCAGAGATAGGCTTGCACACTAAGATGCAGTGAACATTGCTAACAGTGAACTGCTGAATCAGCCTATTTACTCCAGAAATCCTTTAACAGTGGGACAACAAAGCCATTCTTCTTGTTCCTAGGTCACCTATTACTTCATTCACTGTTGGACAACTAACCCCACATCTCTCCATCACTTGCCACTGCCTCACCTTCTCCGGACATATCCATTCCCATGATCTCTGTTGTAGACCATCAACCATCCCTGCTCACATGGATGAATCCCTTTGATGAATCTGGACCACAGAAGTCCACGGAAATAGTGACAAGAAGGGAGAAGTGTAACTCCCCTCTGTCCAAAGAATGCCATGGAAAAACAATAAAGAAACAATCATAGTTGGCATGAAAATCTTTCCTAGACTCCCTCCGTTTCGAAGTACTGATTTCTCTGATGTGCCCTTTGCTAGCATTAATTTGTTGCAGCGTGTGCTTTTGCTAACAGAGTTCCTGTATCCTTACCTCCAGCATATGGAGTAGAGGCTGCTGACATTACCTTTCTGTTACAGTCAAAGCCTAATTAGGAAGCCACAGTGTGCCTGAAAATGATTTACGAAGGAGAAAACTCATTCGTGACTCAGTTGGTATTTACTAATTACTGTGATTTAAATCTGGAGAATTCTTCAACAGGATGAGAAGGTGTTGGCGTGCCTCTTGAGTGATGTGTTTCTGCTGTTCTTATGCAATGTCCTGACTGAAGAAAGAGAACAATAGGCACCCCTCACTTCACACTCACTGAGTCTATTTATTGGTGTTTTATAATGATAAAACTTTTAGAAAGATAAGTCAAATTTTTGGGAGACTAAATGGCCTTCGTTTTTCTACTATCCCTGTTGGTTATCATATTAGACTGCCAACAAAGATGCTTAGAAAAATAATTCAGAGAAATTGTGCAATTAATCAAAATGAAACTTACTAATATCTTAAAAGTTATATGAAAGCTGAAGAAAGACCACTATATTTCTGTAAAAAGTTTTTTCAAATGAAAGCTTCAAATTTCTATATAGAGAAAATATATCATTTTAAACCTATGGATAATTATAACTTGCTTTGTTTTACATCTGAGTGTAATATTTCTGTTAAACATGAAACAGTAATATACATGCAGAGTTTCTGCTGTTCGGGTTCAATTGCAAGAAAGGCAGATTTTCCCAGTAGCTGGATTTCTTTAGAAACAAATCTGTTTCCATTCAGTAATGCAAGAATCATTGTAACACAGTCGTTTTAGCTGATAGCAGATATAAAAATGTCAGCTTCTTTATCAAGAAAGTTTGGTTTGCTTTATAATCATCAAACATTTGGAAACAAATTATAATATTCACCATGCATTTTTAAGGAAGAAAAAATGCATAGTTAATGTGTACAGAGTCAGAGGCAATGCCAAGCATTTGGTGTCATGGATGTTTTATGCATAAGCATTATTTATCTTGCCTCTAGCTCCCGTTGACTATTTGTCTCAGCCTTACATGCCAATGGCTTTTTCTCTTGCTTTGGGCAAATAGTGTATTTCATGTTGGATCATAGTGAATGTGTGTTTTTGATGTGGGAGGTGATGTATGCTGTAGATAAGTTTTATTGCCATTTGTTAATAAAAAACTGCTTTCAGCCAATGACTTAACAGAATATAGCCAGGCTGGAAGACATATAGAGAGAGAGAGTAGGTGGAGTCAGAAAGAAACCATTGTAGCTGCCTGCAGGAGACAGATACCTCCACCGGAGCCCACAGGAACCTTGCCGGTAAGCCACAAGCCAAGTATCAATACACAGATAAATAAAATGAATTAATTTAAGGTACAAGAGTCAGCCAGAAATACACTTAAGCTATTGGCCCAACAGTATTACAATTAATACAGGTTTCTGTGATTATTGCGGGAGTCTGGGCTGCCAGGAAACATACAAGCAGCCTTCCCCAACATGTTTTCCCATTATAAAATAATTTCCTCATCCTCAGAATCCCTGCAGAGTCTGTTGAATTGCCCTCTATTTACAGCACTGTTGAAATTAGAGTGGCAGGGCTGCGTCCCCGGCACCCGGCCTCCCGCATGGCTAGTTTATACCCAGAAATAATTACACGGAAACTGTATTCTTTCAAACACTGTCTGGCCAGGCTAGGTCCAGTTTCTCATTGGCTAAAAGGAGTCTGCGAGACATTCTGCAGGACACAGCAGAAAATGACTGAACTGTCTTTAAAATTTCCTGCTTCATGGAAATGTCTCTGGATAACATG
>NW_026070726.1:0-3299 GCF_014885135.2 Alexandromys fortis
TAGTGATGGAGGAAGGTCATTGGCTAATAAAGAAACTGGCTTGGCCCATTTTATTGGTTAGAACATAGGTGGGTGGAGTAAACAGAAGAGAATTCTGTGAGGAAGAGGAAGTGAGGTCAGACCCGACAGCTCTGCTCTCTGGAGCAGAGACACCATGCTCTCCCGATAGCTCTGCTCTCTGAGGCACACGTGATGAAGCTCCAACCCAAGATGGACATAGGTTAGAATCTTCCCGGTAAGCGCACCTTGGGGTGCTTACACGCATTATTAGAAATGGGCTAGTCCAGGTGCGAGAATTAGCCTAGAAAAGGCTAAATAGAAATGGGCCAAGCAGTTCTTAAATAAATACAGTTTGTGTGTTGTTATTTCGGGCATAAGCTAGCAGGCGGCTGGGGTGCTGGGGACGCAGCCCCGCCGCTCTTATTTCAACAGTGTAGAGGATAGAGTCATGGTTCTCAACCTGGGATTCGTAAGAGAGGCACAATTACAGTTATGAAGTAGCAACGAAATAACTTTATGGTTGTAGTCACTGCAATGTGCGACACTGTATTAAAGAGCCACAGCATTAGGAAGTTTAAGTAGCACTGGTACAGGTGAATTCAAACTACCAACGCTCTAAAAGTGGAAATGTAAAGTAGCACCATTATGGCAGAAAACAAACATGGCAGCTCCTCAAGGGGATCCAGAAATTACATTGTAAGTACATATTAATAAATATTAAATCCAGGACAAGCAAGATGACTCAGCAGGTGAAGGTGATTGCTGCCAAGCCTGATGACCAGAGATCAGTCCCCAGATCTAACATGGTAGAAGGAAAGAACCAACTCCCAAAAGTTGCCCTCTGATCTATAGATGTGTGTGTGCGTGCACACACACACACATACACACACACACACACAAATAAATGTAATTTTAAGACTATTAAGCAAAAAAAATATTTTAAAAAATATTTTTCTGGTTTAAGTGGGAAAAGCTCCCCAGGCAGGCCCATGTTCTGAATATTTGGTTTACAAACAGTGGTGCTTTGGGGAAGATGTCAGAAAGCTGAGGTGAGGCATAGCTGGAGGCAGAAGGTCACTGGGGAGTGTTCAAGAATATCCTCATATCCTGAATGATATGAGGTGGACAAGTGACTAACCAATAATTAGTGTACATGCTCATTGTCAACTGTCACAATAGAAACAAACTTAATGAGAGTGGGCCCCGCGTGGCTCATCCCTCTCCTTACGCTCAGGACCTTGGAAAGTGCTGGCAGACAAAGTACTCAACAGATAAGCACCAGTGGGTGAGTGAGCATACAAGAAATTAAATTAATAAAATAAAATAGCGTCAGGCTCACCAGTAGGTAAAGACCCAGCACACAGCCAGGAACGGTGTCAAAGAGAGACTTCTCCCCATGTGGCCCTGTGGGATCGAAGCTCCTGGCTCATGACCTTCCTGCCCTTGTTCTGTGCTCTGTGCCAATGGGTCAGGTTTGGCTCCTGAAAATGTCGTGAAAATATTTCCCTCCATGGGACAGGTGAAGAGCCTGAGACTCGAAGGCCTGGTGGAACTTACTGGAAGGATGACAGCTGGCATATGACAGAGCAGGGACGGGAGCCCACATCTACTCCTCTGCATTCCTCATTCTACACAGAGCTGCTTCCTCTCCATCCTGGCCTGCCTCAAGTCTCAAATGTCCCCCAGGCCTCCTCCACGACACACCATCGCCCAGCCTGACGAACAGCGTGCAGCCTCTGTAGAAGACGACTCTAATTATGCCCGACCATAAAGCCTGCAAGGGGTCCATACCCCGTGCCAAGAAAAGATCTGCACAGGAGGCAGTATATATGACTACAGTCCAAGTGCAGACCTCTGAGCCCTGGCTACAGGGTCCCATGCTTATCACTAAGGATACAATCTTCAAGGCTTGCTTCCCAGTCAGAGCCATCACCAAGGGGTAATCCAGGAAAGTCTTAGGGGCTCCAGAAAAGGCTCTGGTGTCCTCTAAACTAAGATCATGATTTTCCTTACCAGCCTGCTTTCGTCCTCCAAGAAAACCACAACTGACTTGTGGTTGTATTATAATTCTCAGTGAATAAAAACAACCAGAATATCCATCATCAGGGGATGGTTAAATAAATCAGTGCTGATGCAGTCAACAAAGAATTCCCACCTCACACTAAAATAACAATTCAAAGTGGAGATGTAATCTCTGTGTCTATTTCTGATGAAAATTATCAAGGTTTGGTTCAGAAAAGACTATGGTGTTTCATAAAAAGGTAAGGGGGGTATGTATATTAGATTAGCAAGATGAAATGGGAAGTTAACAAGAAGAAAAAAAATTTTGAATATGAAAAGAAGAAAGATAAGAGGAATAAAGGAGAACTTTCCAGAGGTCAAGTAGGGAGGACATCAAGAGAAAGGGCAGAAGTGTTCCCACCCTGCCAGGTGCAGGTAACAGGATGGTCCACCCTGCCAGGTGTAGTCAACAGGAGTGATCTACCCTGGCAGATGGAGTCAACAAGAGTGGTCCACCCTACGAGGTGCAGTCAATAGGCATGTTGACAGTAAGGAATTTAAAGAATTGTTGTCTTTTTTTTTTAATTACAAGAGTGCAGGGCTGGGGAGGTTGGATCATTTGGTAAAGTGTTTGCCACTCAATCCTGAAGACCTTAGCTTGGATCCACCATGCCAAGTACAAAGCCAGGCATAGTGGGACATGCCTATAACACTGGGGAGGCAGGGACAGGTGGATCCCTGAAGCTCACTGGTCAGCCAGTTTAGCCAAGTCATTGATGAGCTCCAGGTTCAGTGAGAGACCCTGCCTCAAAAAACTAATAATAAGGTGGAGAGTAGTTGAGAAAGATACCCAACATCACCCCCGGCCTCTACATATGTGTAACCCAGACATATATGCACAGATAAATAAAATTTTTAAAATTTAAAGTTAAACTACTAAGTACAAAGTAATATCTTAAATTAGATTCTGGCTCAAAAATAGAAGGGCCTTAGGGACTAGGCAGGGAGTGTAACTCAGTGGTAGAGGGGTTGTCCTAGAATTGAAAGGTTCTAAGTGTCATACCTAGCCCAGAATAAAAGGTACAAAATCTATTTTTTATATTAAAAGGAGATTAATGGTAACTCATATGAAATAGGAAGTCCACAGCTTTCTTAATGGCAGTGTATTTGTGTTAACATCATACTTTCAGCAAATATGCTTAGGTGATACATGGGGTTCCTAATCTGGGGCAAACCCAATGAAAGATGAACACAGGAATTCTCTGTGCTATCTTTGAGACTTTTCCATAAATCTAAGG
>NW_026070727.1:0-3307 GCF_014885135.2 Alexandromys fortis
TTCTGTCTATGTGTATGTCTGCAGGCCAGAGAGGGCACCAGACCTCATTACAGATGGTTCTGAGCCACCATTTGGTTGCTGGGAATTGAACTCAGGACCTTTGGAAGAGCAGGCAATGCTCTTAACCTCTGAGCCATCTCTCCAGCCCCAGCCATCACACTTTCAAAGGTTATCTGTGGCCATCCTACAGGACATGCCCCATTATTCTCTAAAATAAACCCATTCTGTTAGGGAATCATTCTGTGAACTGAGACACATACCTCTTTTCCTTGTGAATTTGGGTGGGGCTGAGGGAATGGAGCGAGAAAGACCACAGAATGTCTGTTTCTAGAGTATGTTCCAGGCTGACTTATTGCTCTAAAACAAAGGTTCCTGGGCCTTTTCCAAAAACTTCCTTAACCCTAGTATCCCTGACGACTCTACTATGAAATATCAATGGCTGAAATAAATAACATTCCACCAAATCTTCAAGAAAGTGGGGCTGGCTGTTGTTGCCTCTAAGCAAGTGATGGGCAGGTGGGTACCTCCATTTTACAGCCAATCAACTGGGTGGTTTCTCCATTTGCTCGCTATAATTCCAGTTTAGATCTACGCTCCAAGTCAGGGCCTGGCAGTATACATTTGGAATGACGCAAAGAGGCTTCATTAATGATGCATGAGTTCCAAGCCAGACTAGGCGATGTGCCAAGTTCCAGAACATTCTGAACTTCAGACTGCCATACCCCACCCCTGCAGAGGGTAAGAGGGAGTGTTGGAAAGGGTGGAGAAAGAAAGAAAATTACATTTAAGTGATAATGTATAGGAGATAAAATCCTAAGAGTAGGTAAAAAAAATAATAATCGGTTATATCTGAGGAACACTTGTATGTACTTCCAAATGGTTTTGATGTGTCTGCAGTATCCCTAAGAGACTCACAGAAACATTGAATATTTAGAGCTGGGGAAAAAATCGGGGTACCTGCCTAGGTCTTTACCTGCTATAAGCACTTCCATTGCAAACCCCTCCAAGGTGCCGACATGGCTGGTTCATGCTCAACCCAGCTTCTGCGCCCCTGATGCTGACAGGTAAAAGTCCCAAGAGCCTAGGGTTACCCTGTCACACAAAGGAATCACTGTGAACACAGGTAGTGCTGATTTCTTGGCAAGCTGCTTCAAAACTGCATTCGTTGCTTTGGTTTTCCCTCATTGCAGATGTGCCGGCTAGTTATGTCGACCTGACACAACTGGAATCATGGGAGAGGGAGGAGCCTCCATCGTGCAAAAGCCTCTGCAAGGTGAAGCTGTAGGCAAGCCTGAAGGGCGTCTTCTTAATTAGTGATTGAGGGCGGAGGCCCAGCCCATGGTGCTTGGTGCCGTCCTTGGGCTGGTGGTCCTGGGTTCTATAAGAAAGCAGGCTGAGGAAGACACGTGGAGCAAGCCAATCAGTGGCGTCCCTCCGTTCTCTGCATCAGCTCCTGCCTCTAGGTGTCTGCCCTGTTTGAGCTCCTGTCCTGGCTTCCTTCAGTCATGAACAGCGATGTGGAAGTGTAAGTCAAATAAACCCTTTCCTCCCCAGCTTGCTTTGGTTATGGCATTTTATCTCAGCAGCAGTAACCCTAAGCTTCTCAATCTTCCAAATGAATGATCCTTTAATTACAGTTCCTCATGTTGTGGTGGCCCCCCAACCATAAAATTATTGTTGTTGTAATTCTGTTCCTGTTATGAATCATAATGTAAATATTTTTGGAGTTAGAGGTTTGCTAAGGGGTCAAGATTGAGGACTATCGTCCCAGACTAAACAGTAGGATTATCCCACTCACAGCCCATAGCAGGTAACCATCATGCGTCATATCTTTATTTCTTTCTGTCTAGATATCACCACAAACTTTCCTCCCTTCTCCAGACTGGACAGCCATAGTTTCTGCCTTTGGAATGTGGCTTCAGAACCTCTCTAGTCTTTCCCATTTTAATGCGAAAGGATTTTTATGAAGAATTGGGTGTTAGCAGGAACTGGAAAGATGGCTCAGTGGTTAAAAGTTCTTGTTACTCTTGCAGAGGGCCTTAGTTGGGTTTCCAGCACCCATACGGTGACAGACTGGCAGCTCATAGCTCTCAGTCCCAGGGGATCCCACACCCTGTTCTGGCTCCTGTAGGTACTGTAGGCAAGTGGAACACAGACATACCTGCAGGAAAAACCCTCACACACATAAAATAGATGAATAAATTTCTTTAAATTTTTTTTTTTGCCAGGCATACTGGTGCATACTTTAATTCCAGCACTACCGAGGCAGAGGCAGGTGGATCTCTGTGACTTCGAGGCCAGTATGATTTATATTGTGAAACTCTGGGCATCCAGGACTACACAGTGAGACCCTGTCTCTACAACCAAAAACAAGTGTAGTGAGGCGCTGCAGCGGGCTGCGTCCTGCCACCTGGCTAGCTTTACCCAGAATAATTACATAGAAACTGTATTTTTTTGAACACTGCCTGGCCCATTAGTTTCAGTCTCTTATTGGCTAACTCTCATATCTCAATTGACCCATTTTTAATAATCTGTGTAGCCCCACGAGGTGTGGCTTACCAGGAAAGATCTTAACCTGTGTCTGTGTCGGGTGGGAGAATCATGGCAACTGACTTCACTGCTGCATGTCAGGTACATGATTCGAAGAACCAAGGAGAACTGACAGCCAAGACCACTGCTCCTATTCAGGGCGAGAACCTACTGTAACCGCTGGATGTGGGGGATAAAATAACATGCCAGGGAAAGAGAAGAACTCATATATAGGCAGCTACTTCAGGAGGAGGAGGGATCACAGTTTACCTTGAAGGTGAGAAGGAGCCAGTGCAGTTTTTTTAGGAAGAGGAAATAAACTGGGGAATCCCCTGAGACAGGAGAGTGTCTGAGCAGTGTGTCTAAGTCCCAAGGATGTGTGATCTAATTTCTGTCTTTCTGTGCTCAATGACCTTGGGTTACAAATTGGGCTCCTTTCTAAAGCCCAGGGAGAAGTCTTCTAGAGTCTGACCCTCACTTGCCCTCAACTAGCATATTTGGGGACAGGTGGTCTTTAATGGACTGTTTCTCAACTTTCAGTAATTTTTTTACAGTTTTCTAAATTTACATCTATCTATCATCTGTATATCTATCATCTATCTATCTATCTATCTATCTATCTATCTATCTATCTATCATCTATCCATCTATCATCTATCTATCATCTATCTACCTATACATCTATCATCTATCTATCTATCTATCTATCTATCTATCTATCTATCTATCTATCTATCTATCATCTATCTATCTCCTATCTATCTATCTATCTATCTAT
>NW_026070728.1:0-3352 GCF_014885135.2 Alexandromys fortis
CCTCTCTCTCTCTCTCTCTCTCTCTCTCTCTCTCTCTCTCTCTCTCTCTCTCCCCCTCCCTCTCTCTCTCCTTCTGAAGAGGCAGCTTCAGCTTCTGCATCTCTCCATTCCCCCCCCTCCCCTTCTACACTTCCCTTTCCCCTTGCCCTGCTTCATAACCCACTAAATAAACTTTTTACCCCAGCTCTCTCCGCATGGCTTATCTCTTTGTCTCTCACCCGCTGGTGGCTCCCGTCCGCCAAGGGGACTCCCAAGGCCTCAAGGCCTCAGGTGCCCTTCGTGGGACCAGCCTCAGGTTGCCTTCCTTCATGAATAATAACAATTCAAAATGAAACTGTTTTTCAAGTAACAAAATAATGTGATGACATTAAGAAAGCGCATATACAAACACATGTCCAGACAATATTATGCTGTCAGTTCACCTTCCCAGATACAAATAATAACAAGTATTGTCACCAAGGAACCAAAAATCAAAATAAACTTCGTATGAAAGTTTCTGTCATCAAAATCAATCAAAACACAATGCAAAATGGGGGGGGGGGTTAAGAATATTGTCAAACTATAATAAATGCTCAATTAAATGTGTTTCCTTTGAGTGCACAATTTCTAAACACAGTAGTATGGAAATTTTGTAGTCGGAGTGAGCAAAGAGATCAAGACTGTAATGGGGGACACCCACTGTAACAGTATAAGTGAGCTAATGGGAGCTCACCAGCTTCAGCCTCACAGGGAAGGAGCCAGCATAGCATCAACCTGGACCCTCTGAATGTGGGTGGCAGTTGTGTGGCTGAGGCAGACTGAGGAGTCACTGGCAGTGGCACCAGGATTTATCCCTACTGCTTGTACTGGCTTTTTGGAAACCCATTTCCTTTGGATGGATACCTTGCTCAGCCTAGATATAGTAGGGGGGGCCTTGGACCTTCCCCAAGGCAATGTTCTCTACCCTCTTGGAAGAGTCCAAGGGAGGTATGGTGGGAGGATATGTGGAGGGAGTGGAGGAGGGGAGGGAATGAGAACTGGGATTGGTATGTAAAACAAAAAAAAAGAGATTGTTTTCTTTTTTAAAAAAATGAAAGAAAGGAAGAATGGAAATTATAATTCAACTACTCACAAATATCCCAATTGAAAATGGAAACTTGTTCTGATAAAGATTAGTTCCAAGTAGATTTATAATTGGCCAATGAGTCTTTGTAATTGTCAGCATCATAAATAATTGGAAGAATGAAAGGTAAACCGGAATTTGGGTACTGTGTAATGTACACAATGGGAGTTATACTAGTAAAAGAAAGAACAAAATGTGTTACTGAACATGTGAATGAACTCAAGTCTCTTGCACACGCTTGTTATTACAATAACAATGATAATATACAATGGGTCACCTGGCATGGAAAAAAAGCTGATGGTACTTTAAAAAGAGCTAAACAAAGTCATCTTTTGACACAAGATTTCCTCACCTAGGTGTGTATATCAAAGAGTTTGAAATAGGTACTTCAACAAATACAATTATGCGTCTGTTTATAGCCTTGCTATTCACCACAACTGAAAGGCAGAAACTACTCAAGTGGCCAGCAATGGATGAATTATGAACAACTGCTGCATCCGTATAGACTAAATTACTATCCAGCAATAAAAAAAAAAAGGAGTGCAATGCGGGCACATCATGCAAAATAGATGAGTCTGACAACACTGCGGTAAGTGAAAGATGCCAGATGCAAAAGTTCACACATTGTTCATTTATATTAAGGATACAGAATAGATAACGCTGTTGTTCTTGCAGTGCCAGTTGTAAGTAATTTTCAACAGGGAAAATGTGTAACTAGTGAGAGGTGATGGCTGGACCGGAATGTGAATAAAATAAATCCTTCTGAATTAGTCACTTTAACTTGCTTACTTTATGTTATGACCATCACCTCAGCTAAAACAGCAGAAACAAAACTGCATGAGACAAGGAGAGAACAAGTCATATGCTAAGCAGTTCTCTTTAGTTGAAATGAGAAACAAGAGGGAATGACTTGAGAATTCTAATGGTTTAGAGAAGCAATGGATGCCTGGGCACGCGGAGAAATTATGCTGTGAACTTACATTCGATTAGATGGTAGACTATATGATAATTAGTGCAGGACTTACGAGAATTTTGCAAGAACAAATTCATGGTATGAATTTATATGCTGTTAGGATCATGATAGCCTCCTTAGTCATGATGCTATGCCTCACTTATGATGCATATAAAGTAAATGCTGGATTAAAGATGGAATGATTAAAATGGATAGACGGAGAGATGAATGGAGAGGACACATGTAATTTCAGATTCAGAGCTTGTGTGTGGCACGCAAGCTATGGTGGTCAATGATGGTGCGGTGAGATTGGGTGCAATCATGCAATATACGCTGAAGGTGTGCAGCAGCTAACAGGTTGTTTACATCTTTTTAAAATTGTTTTGTTTTGTTTGAGAAAGAAAAATCAGGAAGACTTGGGAAAGAGTTTGAACCTCTAGCAACCACACAAAACCTGGCACAGCACTGGGCACCTACACTCGAAGTCGGGGAAGGCAGAATTGAGAGGGTCCTCACGGGTGCTGGCCTGTCTATTGACTTGACAAGTTCCAGGTCCAATAGTTGACTGTCTCAAAAGATAAGGTGAAAAGTGACCTAGTAAGATGCCAGAAACTGGCTTCTGGCCACCATACACTCATGGACATGGATATGTATCCAAACACAGACATGAATAAAGGCATACATACACAAACACTCAGAAGCACATAATTTTATAAGCAAGGAATGTCATTTAAACTCAACATTTAAATTTATAATTAATCTTAGAACCATTTTATGTAAAATAGTGTGTTGAGTAGGGTTGTTGACAAGACTGTTTTGAGCATATTAATTTTTTATTAAATTTATTTTTGTATTTTAAACCCAGACAGTAGTTACCCCTACTTTCTTTGCTCCCATTGCCTCCCTAACCTCTACTCTGCCCTCACTATATTCACTTCCCCTCTGTTTCTGTTCAGAAAGGGACAGCCCTCCCATGGACATTAACAAAACAAGGCATATCAAATTGCAGTATGACTAAGCACTTCGTCTTGTGTTAAGACTGGGCAATACAATCAAGTCTGAGAAATATGTTTCCAGAAGTCAGCCAATGTTTTAGGGACAGCCCCTGCTTCCATCATTAGTACTTCCACAAGTAAACCAAGCTACATAACTGTCACATGTATGTACACGTGCTAACTCTGTCTCATGCAGTCTCCCAGGTAATTATTTCAGACTCAATGAGTTCCTATGAGCCCAGGTTAGATATTTCTCTCTCTCTCTCTCTCTCTCTCTCTCTCTCTCTCTCTCTCTCTCTCTCT
>NW_026070729.1:0-3288 GCF_014885135.2 Alexandromys fortis
GATAGATAGATAGATAGATAGATAGATAGATAGATAGATAGGCAGAATTATATGATGCTAAGCTGGATTTGGGTTCTTTTTCTGAAAGGAACCTCCTTTGGTTATCAAATACAAGGACTCAGTTTTCTGTATCTCTAACTCTGTGGTCGTTGCTACAGCAAGTAGCATAAAGCAGCACTCTAGAAAAGGGCGTGATGCTTATATATGTTTGGATAAGGGAGTGGTTTCAGTTTTGTCTCCCTTGAGGAATAACGAACACAGGCTTTGGGATCTTTTATCAACTTCTGATGATGAACATTATGCTTCTGTCTCTGTCATCAGTTGCAAATCCAGATTTTTTTTATTGTTAATAATCTCTCTTCCTTTCCAGCCCTGACTTACAATTACTTTATATAATTAGGGCTCATGGGATAGGGGGAGTAATAGACATTGTCTAAAATAACAAAAGCTGTGGGTTGAGTTGGGCACTGCGATGAATAGATGCAAAGAACACATTAAGGGATCCTAGTGGCCACCATCAGCACCGCATTAAATATAATCACTGTGGATTTTGCTTTAGCTCCACAATTCTCTTGGCTCAGCAGAGGTTCCTCCCTCACCTGGACTTCAAAGTGATTCTACCTGTAGATTTGCGATTATGAGTGAGGACCAATGTACCTCTATCCTCCTGATCACAAGGGAACCTTTCACACCCCTAGAAAGTAGCTTGCATGAATTCAATGTTACTTGAGGAGAGAAAAGTGCTTTTGGGGCTAGAAGTTTGTTTTACGGGAAGGCGACACCATTCTGCATAACATGGCTTAGAGGCAGAATGAGGAGTCGTGTTGAAATCATAACACCATTTCTCAGATCCTCCCTAAGTAATAATTTGGCTCTGCAATCCCCACTGGATTTTCCTGCAAGGCCCGGCTTTATCCAGATGCAAGAGTCAAGTTTCTCACATACCTATGGCATTTCACTAATTGAAAAGCTGTAGGCATGGAGTTGGGACAAAAAGGGGTGTATTTTCCCCCTGGAAACTGTGCATCATGAGGCCTGCTGGGATAAATGGCAAAGTCAAGGAATTTAAAGATCAGCCAAGAAGCGGTGAGGCAAGGCGAGAAAGAGGTACCAGATAATCCTATTGATTTTGGTTGGCAACATTAAGAAAGTAGTTGAGTTTTCTAAGCCAAGTTCTTTTACATTGTAATCATAATTCGATGCCAAGGATGAAGGTGATTGAAAGCCTATAAGCTGAGAATGGGCATGGACTTAGTAGAAAAGGGGTATGTGGCCCAGCTCCAAGGGAGCTCTCAGTGGGGTAGGATGCCCTAGTCTGTCTGCCCTGGTGACTGTGAATGTCCTAGGAATGACTGGATTGAGTGTTTGCTGGCTTCTTCTATTTAATAACTGTAGAGAAGAACAACTCAGAATTTCCACTCACTCAAGGTGGAAGCTTAAGCAACTCTGTATTATGAAAGGACGAGCAAGTGAAAAGAGCCTTTAGCAGTGTGTGTTTGCTGTTGTTCTTCTTAGTTTGCTTTGTTAGTAGTTTTATTCTTAAAGAATTTTGGTATTATATATACCCACTGCCTTATGATCATCACAAGTTTGTTGCAAGGGATGAGCCAATAAGGTCATAGTCATTATCACCCATAGGACATAGCCTACATAAGGGGTCCTTTGTGCCTTCCAGGAATTTTGATGAATGTAAAAGAGCATTTATCTACTATTGCATTATAATAAGACATACTTTCTTTGCATTAACATTCCCATGAAGTCTGCTATCAACACCATCTTCTCCTTAACCCTGGAAAATCACTGGTCACTTTTACTGTCCACAGTTACTACTTTCCCTTTCTAGCATAAAATATGATTGCAGCCTTTTAATGTTGGCTTATTTTGCTTGAAAACATGCTTTTAAATTTTCTGCATTCCTTTTCCTGCCTTGGTAGCTCATATCTCTTTAGCTCTGAGTGACATTCCATTATCGGATTATACAGTTTATTATTCCATTCATCTACTAATAGACACCCTGGTTACTTCCAATTTTTGGCAATCTTGGATAAAACTGTTGTAAACACTTGGATGCAAATTTGTGTTTAGACTTAATTTTTTTTATCCAATTAGGTCAACATGGAGGGATAAAACTGCTCTTTCATGTAGTGTGAAAACGTTTTATTTTATGGGAAACGGTCAAATTGCCTTCCACAATGCCTGTACATTTTTGCATCCCTGTTGGCGATGAATGAGAACTATGTTTCCCGCATATATGCCAACATTTGGTGCTATTCGTGTTTTGAATTTTGCCCATTTTAACAGAAGTGTGGCAGTGCCTTACTGGGGTTTTAACTGCAGTTTTCAATGATATTTAATGATGATCAGATTTTTGTGTACTTTTTGGCAAATTCTTTGGTAAAATGTAGATTCAAGTCTTTTGACTGCTTTGCCAGATCATACATCTTGTTGTGGTTGTTTCTGAAAGGTACTGTATATATTTTGGGTAAAAGTCAATATATTTCTCTTGCAAACATTTAAAGACATTTTATAAGTTTATGTGTGAAGCAAGAATTTCCTTTGACATTCTTCAGAACATACATGTACTTATTACTTATTCTTGTCCATTCCTTTGCTAAAGTACCATTTCCATCCTGTCTCTGCTTAACTCCCTTAATCCCAAGAAGTATCTTCTGCTTTCATGCCACATATACTTCACTACTCTCTTCCCTTCCCAAGGATCTCCTCTTCCCCTCTTTGTGTTCCCCTTTCTAGTTTCATTGCTTTCCCCACCCACACATGCACACACACATTTAAATCCAGACTCTGCATATGTGAGAAGGCATGTGGTCCGACTTTCTGAGTTGGTTTGTTTTGCTTAACATAATGACTCTGGTCCAAACCATTTTTCTACAAATGTCACAATGGTTTTTTTTTTTTCATTCTAGCTGAATAAAATCCCACATCTTTGCACACACTTCTGTTGGTGGGCATCTAGCCTGACTCACTTTCCTTGCTATAGTGAATAGGGCAAAAATAAGCATAGGTATGCAAGTTTCACTGCATAGAACTTAGAATCCTTTGGGTATGTGCCAGGAATTATATACCTGGATCAGAGCATATGGTTCTATTTTTAGTTTTTTTCTTTCTTTTTTGAGAAACAACAATTCTTATTCCATTAGATCCACATGGATTAACATTCCCAGTAGCATGAACAACTAGACTTCTTTTGTCTTAGTGACTCTGTCCTTGCTTGGCCTTACAGAAACTTCTCAGTTTCAGGAGGATCCATTTATTAATTGTTGTGGATAT
>NW_026070730.1:0-3380 GCF_014885135.2 Alexandromys fortis
CCTCCCTCCCCTCCTCTCCCCTCCCGTCCTCTCCTCTCCCCTCCTCTTTTCTCCTCTTGTCTCATATAATATGGATATATTAGAGAGAACAATGATAGGCAGTTGGCAAGCTTAATGTTAAAGTGCATCAGCTCTTTCAATACTAAAAGTAAAATATTGTTCCTATTTGAGACAACCATAACCATTTAAAATCCAGTATTTTAAAAAGTAAGAAATAATACAGTTAGAATCCAATAAACATTATTTTTATCATGGATAACATTGTAAGCATATAAGAAAATTTCTCGTAAGAAGTGAGTACAGTAGCTTAAAATATAATATATAGCCTTTAATTTTCTATTGTTATTTATAAATGATGTAAAGCGTATTTTTTAAAAAAATTCAAAGTTTGAATGAATCGTTAAGCACAATTAATGAAGGACAATGCAATCAGACCTTGAAGGACTTTCTTTTCTAATACTGTGTGCTTTTCTCCCAGATTGTCACTTGTTTGCAATGTGAATTAAAATAAGCTATGTATATTAGACCTACATAGCAAGTTGGGGAGAAATTAGAAATACATCAAAACTGAATCATTTGACAAACTTTTCTTTACGGAAAAAGCCAAGAATCCCTTTCCATTCTTTTCTGGTGATGTACAGCATGTGTACAAAAAACAGAACCCTAATGAAGATGAGGTCAGTGAACAGGTTCTTCCTAACATGAGATTCGTAGCAAAAGTTAACAGAAATATAAGGTTTTATAAGACTACCATTCAAGCTGCTCTTTTATTCCAACAAAACTCACAATAGTGGTTGTAAACTTTGAAATACATTGCCATGCTGACAACAATTTTTCTAGAACCATGTATTGTACAGATATTAGGCCAGCAGTCCTAGAAACATTTTTTGAATTGATTTTCAAATTATTTACTTTTTATTGGTATGCATTAATTGAATTTCGTGTAAAATGATCACTTTCAACAAATATATTGTGCACTTTCACTATTTTTGCCCTCCTCCACAAAACAATTTTGAGGATAAATGGCATTTTGAAACTATATTATAAAACTTTATTATTCAAAACCTTGCAAATAAAGTGGATACCACGTACAAAAATTAACTAGATCTACAATCTATATATCTCATTGACCTTATATATAGTATATAGTCATTCTGAAGCTGTGGGACTCCACATTGGTTGTTCCACTTACAGTATTACATATTTCTGTATGCGTTTATCCACCACCAAAAATGAAATTTCCTTGAGAGTTCCAACTAGGAAAGCAATTGCTTTTCTGTCCTCTCTCACAACTTACACTCAGTCCCTGCAAGCAGTCCTTCCACATCCCCTGAAATCTACCCTTTCTTCTTGCACTTTCTATGTATTATATTGTATCCACATGTGCCTTTGTTTACATATATTAATATACTATTGGCTAGATTCATCCTATAAGAGAGAACATGCAATATTTTTCTTTCTAAGATTGTATGACCTCAACGAATATTATACATTTTAAGTTTATTATTCTTCTGTAAAAAAACACAGCTTTCAAAATCCTGCTGATTTTAATAAATATCAAATATCAAAAAAAATATTGATTGAAGAATTGCTTGTGCTCTTTATGTACCCATGGTGGTACAATAACTATACTCTACAACAACTAATGTCTTCATTACAATCTTTAATGTGCACAGATGTTTTACTGAAGATATACTATTAGGAAAATATTTTCTAGCAACGTCTGTTGTTATAGGATTGCATTCTAGGAGAAAGAGATAATACACATGTTGACATATTAGCATGTGATGATAAATTTTTTTTTAAAAAATAACAACCACAAAAGTTAGCCTATCGCGGAAACTGAAAAAGCATCATCAACAAAAAGGAGGACTAGGCTGGAGGGATGGCTCAGCGCTTAAGACCATGTACAGCTCTTGTAGAGAACAGGGGTCTGCTTCCCAGCATCCAAGACAGCTCACAGCCACCTATAACCCAAGCTCCACAGGATCCAACACCCTGTTCTGGCTTCTAGGGGCACCTGCAATAACATATACATCACATACTCCTATACAGGCACACATAAATGCACACAATTAATACCTTTATTCAAGCAGAACAGATGAAGTAAGGACTGCGGTAGTGGAATGGAATGGATTGTGATTGCTTTTTTTTTGAATGGTCAAGGAAGGCATTTCCAGGGGTGAACGTGAAGGAAATAAGTGAAAGATGTATTCTACTAAGGACAATATTCCCTTCCAGAGAGAAAGCAAGAACAAAGACCTTGAGGCAGACAAATGGTTAAGATGGTTCAAATCCAGTCGAGATTCTTAAATGGCTGTAGCAAAGTAAACAGAGGTAGAAATCTTTTATGATGACTATAATTTTCCATAGTTTCCCTATTAGACATTAAAAACAAAGTTTGAAAATCTAGTCAATTGATTCATGTCAAAACAACAAGAACAAACTGCAAAGAAGTCTTCTGATTTGATCACAAGCAACAAACCCTAAACAGAACACTTAAGAAAGATGCCACTGTTTCAAGCTCTCTGGGACCTGCCCAGATCAACAAAGGAGCCAGTCTAATGTCTGCTTATGGTTTCAAGTTGTTGCAACATGGTATCTTAGATGGCATGTGGAAGAAAAAATGCAGTTTCATGTGTTTATTTATAGAAAATGCCTTTTGAAATGATGAGGTCAGGATAGATGGCTCAGTGGTTAAGAGCAGTTGCTATTCTTCAAGCTCAGTTGCCAGCATTCACACCATGAACTTCATTGTGAATGTAATAAGCTTTTAGTTAAGAAGTTGGCAAAATCTAGACAGTCTAGAATGGGATAAAGGGGGATATACGGATGTTGATTATTTGATTTTGACGAACTCATCATGTAAGAGATTAACTGAGGGCATTTGCATAAGAAGCACACAGAAACATTATGTTCATAAACTTTCAGGTTAATAAAAACTATGCTGTGTCAAAAATCCACCATTTTGGAGTTTTTAATAATTTTACAGAAAAAAAAGAAAATGTGAAATTAGATACTTATGAGTTATTATTCCAAAGATCACATCTACACAGAACTGTGTCTTCTATATGAATCATTACTGATATTTTAGGTTTAAACACAGTGGAATGAATCATTAAGAAAAAGTAATTTATATTTACAAGAGTTTTAATGACCAAATACAAAACCCACTAAATTACTGAGAAAACAGCTAAGTGGAAAAATGTTACAATAACTATTAAGAGCCAAAATGTGTCCTTGATATAAAAATGGTTAATATCTATTTTCATAAAATAGTCATTGTTAGCCAGAGATTCTCTCCTTAGTAATCCCTTCTCTCTCTCTCTCTCTCTCTCTCTCTCTCTCTCTCTCTCTCTCTCTCTCTCTCTCTCTCTCTC
>NW_026070731.1:0-3227 GCF_014885135.2 Alexandromys fortis
CACTGGAATTGTAGGCATGTACTACCATGCTCTGGTGAGCCTTTTGTTTATTTGGATTTTATGCATGCTGGGGATCAGCCTGGGGTGTTGTAGGTTGTAGACAAGTCTGTACCACTGAGTCACACTCACGGCAGCTACATTTTCTTTTAATTTTATTCTAATAACCAGAATAATTTAGGGGGTGGAGGTATAGCTCAGGTGGTAGAGTGCTTACCTAATGTTCATGAAGCCCTGGGTTCAGTCCCACATCGCTCATGAGCCGAGCATGGTGTTCCACACTTTCAGTCTCAGCACTCAGAAATTCCACGTGAGCCTTGACTATATAAGGCATCCTTGTCTAAATCTAAGACACTTGGCAACCCAACTCTAAAAAGAAATTGGAGCATGTTGGTGACAACAAAAAGGAAGATTTTTTGTCCATCTTTACATAAATTAATATTATTAAAGCAATAGTTTGCTTATGTTTAGTTTTTAATTAAAATATTTTTAAAAGTAGTCTTAAAATATAGCTCTGGGTGTCCCTTGAAGTCCCTGTATCAGCCAGGTTGGTCTCTAACTCACAGAGTTCTACCTGCCTCTGCACTCTGAGTACCGGGTCTAAAGATGTGTATATACCACCATCCCTAGCTAAAAATGTAATTTCTCAAGTTCACAGTTGTTGTGGGACAATGATCTTATACCCTGTAAAGATTTATCCTCTGTATTGCTTTAATAAAAGGCTGATTGGCCAGTAGCCAGACAGGAATTATAGGCGGGGCAACTAGAACAGGAGAATTCTGGGAAGAGGAAAGGTTGAGTCTGCAGTCTGCAGATGCAGAGGAAGCAAGATGAAAATGCCTCGCTGATAAAAGGTACCAAGCCACGTGGCTAACACAGACAAGGATTATAGGTTAATGTAGGATGTAAGAGTTAATAAGAAGTTTGAGCTAATTGGTCAACCAGTTTATGATAGTGCAGACCTCTGTGTGTTTCTCTGGGATTGAACAGATGTGGGACCAAGCAGGACAGAAATCTCAGTCACCACACAGTGTTCTGCCCGCATGTTTGCCTGTGGCCAGAAGAGAGCACCAGATCTCATTACAGATGGTTGTGAGCCACCATGCAGTTGCTGGGAATCAAACTCAGGACCTCTGGAAGAGTAGCCAGTGCTCAAAACCTCTGAACTATCTCTGAACTAAAAAAATGTAATTTAAGAATGCCACCAAGCCTGACCACCTGAGTTGGAGTACCCAGAACTCACGTGGCACAAGTAAAGAAATGGCTTCCAGAAGTTGTCTCCTGATCTCCAGACACATGCAATGTGGTGCAAACCCTACACAAATAAATTCAATAAAGCCAATAAAAATGTTAACTGGAGGGGCTGGAGAGATGGCTCAGAGGTTAAGAGCATTCATTGCCTGATCTTCCAAAGGTCCTGAGTTCAATCCCCAGCAACCACATGGTGGCTCACAACCATCTGTAATGGGGTCTGGTGTCCTCTTCTGGCCTGCAGGCACACACACACAGACAGAATATTGTATACATACTAAATAAATAAATATTTATAAAAAAACAGAAAAAAAGTTAACTGGAATATGGAGGTCCCACGAAGAGCACCATCCTCACTGATATGAGTGGAACAACCCTTCGGTGTCTAAGGCTAGTTAGTGTCAAGAATTTCTCTGAGGTGCTGGCTATTATGCTGACCTGTTTGTTGATTGAGGTGGGTCATCTGTCTATCTGTTGTTTTCATTGGTTAATTAATAAAGAAACTGCTTGGCCCTCTGATAGGGTAGAATTTAGATAGGTGGAGTAAACAGGACAAAATGCTGAAAAAAAAAAAGCCAAATCAGACAGTCGCCATGATTCTCCCACTCCAGACAGACACAGGTTAAGATCTTTCCTGGTAAGCCACCTTGTGGTATTACACAGATTATTAAAAATGGGTTAGATCAATATGTAAGAGCTAGTCAATAAGAGGCTAAAACTAATGGGCCAGGCAGTGTTTAAAAGAATACAGTTTCTGTGTAATTATTTTGGATAAAGCTAGCCGGGTGGTGGGACGCAGCCCCACTGCTCTTATTAATACAGTTTGTATTGGATATAGCATCAACTACAACATGCCCAAAGGAGAATCAGATGGCCACAGCTTGAGGTATGAGTCACATAGTCACTCCTTTTCCAAGTCTGTTTCTAACTACTTTAGGTGCTGTTGCACTAGAAGTTCCCATTCACGTTTCTGCTGTCACCCAGTCATCTCTCACCTATTGCTTCCTGGTTTCCTGGTTGCCTCAATTATTTTCTTTCTTTCTTTCTTCCTTCCTTCTTTCTTTCCTTCCTTTCTTCTTTTCTTTTCTTTTATTATCTTTTTTTTTCTTTAATTTCACGTATTTTCAGGACAGAATCTCTCTGTGCAGCCCTGGCTATCCTAGAACTTACTCTGTAGACCAGACTCATAGATTTGCCTGCCTCTGCCTCCCAAGTGTTGGTATTAAAGGCGTGTGCCACCACTGCCTGGATTTATTTTCATCTTTTTAAGACAGAGTCTCATGCAACTGAAGATGGCCTCAAACTCAATATGTAGCTGAGAATGACTTGGATTTCTGCTTCCCTTGCCTGGATCTCCCACGTGATGACTCATGACCCTGCACCATCCTATCCGGCTGCTGCCTGTATGCATAAACTCAAGTCTGACTCTCTCTGGTCATGTCGTGGCTCTGTCAAGGATTAGGTATGTGATGTTTGGAAACCACTGAGCCTCTCTGTGCCTTAGTTCTCTTATCTACAAGGTGGAGGTAATAAAGTATAGTAGTGCATACCTGTAATCCCAAAACTTGAAAGGTAGAGGCAGGCAAATGACAAGTTCTAGATCTCTATGAGTCGAGACCAGCCTGTTCTACATAGTGAGTTCCAGGATAGCAATGGCTATATAGAGACTCTGTCCCCAAAACAACCACCATAAAACCAACCAACCAACCAACGAACCCAAGAGTTTGCTATGCCTCCCAGTGCCATCATCATTACGCTCCTGTTTCTGAAAGATTAGACCTCCTTGAACTTGCCACAAGATGGCAATGTAGTAAGGTGAAAAGAGCAAGCTTGGTGAGCCACACAGTGCTGGGCAAAGCATAGCCTGCTCTGCAGAGCAGCTGGCCTGGCTGGCTGAAGGCTGAGCTTGCAGGAAAGATGAACAGCATGTGTTGGGCCCAGGAACTAGAAATACAATTGCAAAAAAAAAGAAAATACAG
>NW_026070732.1:0-1339 GCF_014885135.2 Alexandromys fortis
CCTGAGTTTGTTTCCCAGCATACAAGTCAGGCAGTTTTATAACTGCCTATAACTCAAGTTCCAGCTTCCTCTTCTCGACTCCAAGGGCATCCACATGTGAATGTGGACACATGTACAAGCACATATACATTATATACATAAGTAAAAAGCAGGTGAAAGTGCTTGCTGGCAAACCAGATGACCCAAGTTCAATCCCTGGGATTGATGAAAGGAGAGCTGACTTTAAAAACTTTTAATCTCTACATGTGTACACACACACTCTAAATAAATACATGCAATCAGACCAGCTAGGCATGGTGGAGCATGCCTATGATCCCAGCACTTGGAACTCTGATATAATAAGATGGCTCTAGGGTTTATCTGTGTAGCAGCTCTAGCTGTCCTGGAACTAGCTCTGTAGACCAGGCTGGCCTCACACTCACAGAGATCCGCCTGCCTCTGCCTCCTGAACCAGATTAAGGGCGTGCGCCACTACTGCCCAATTTAATGGCCCCAAATTTGAGACAACCCTGAGATAGGTAGCAAGATCCCACCTCAAACAACAACAAATTAATAGTTAATGAAAAAGTAGTAAGTAAATCTCAGACCAACTCTGTATGGTGGTACATGCCTGCCAGATCCAGAACTTGGAAGGCTGAGGCAGGAGGATTAAAAAGTCTTGCAGAAAACAAAACAAAACAAAAACCCAAAAAACCACTAGGCAGTGGAGGCGCACGCCTTTAATCCCAGCACTTGGGAGGCAAAGGTAGCAGATCTCTGTGAGTCCGAGGCCAGCCTGGTCTACAGAGCGAGTTCGGTACCAGCACAGCCATCTGGGGTACATAGTAAAATCCTATCTCAAATTCAAAAGCAAGCCCAGTGGTATTTTGTGGGGAAAGGAGAGAGTCTTTTTGTTTAATTTTTTTTAATGTATGTGAGTATTTTGCCTGCATGTTGCATATGTGTGTGCAGTGTGCAGTGTCCTCAGTGGCCAGAAGGGGCTTTCAGATTCCCTGGAACTGGAGGTACAGATGCTTGTGAGCCGTTATGTGGGTGCCGGGAACCAAACCCCAGTCCTCTGCAAGTGCTCTTAAATGCTGAGCCTCTTTTACTGTTTATTTGCTGAGATAAGGTCTTCACGTAGCCTATGCTAGCCTCAAATTCAGATATAGTCTAAGTGGTCCTGAACTTCTGACCTCCCTGCCTCCGCCTCTGAAGAGGAGATTAGAGGCATGCTCCCCTAGGCCTGACAGCCCAGAGTATTTTTTTTTAAATATTTATTTATTAATTATGTATACAATATTCTGTCTGTGTGTATGCTTGCAGGCCAGAAGAGGGCACCAGACCTCATTACAGATGG
>NW_026070732.1:2109-3497 GCF_014885135.2 Alexandromys fortis
ACTTGACTTTGTACCCAAGAAATTTCTGGGAGTTGGAGAGATGGTTCAGAGGTTGAGAATACTGGCTGCGGGCTGGAGAGGTGGCTCAGCGGTTAAGAGCATTGCCTGCTCTTCCAAAGGTCCTGAGTTCAATTCCCAGCAACCATATGGTGGCTCACAACCATCTGTAATGAGGTCTGGTGCCCTCTTCTGGCCTTCAGGCATACGCACAGAAAGAATATAATAAACAAACAAACAAACAAATAAATAAATAAATATTAAAAAAACAACACTGGCTGCTCTTCCAGAGGTTCTGAGTTCAATTCCCAGCAACCACATGGTGGTTCACAATCATCTGCAATGAGATCTGGTGTTCTCTTCTGGCCTGCAGGCATACATGGAGGCAGAACACTGCACATAATAAATAAAATATTTTTTTAAAAAACAAATTTCTCACCACTGAGGCCTGGGTCACATACACCTCACCTCCCCATCTCCCCACCCCCAGCTTAGGATAGGGTTTCACTGTGAGGCCCTGGCTGTCCTGGAACTCACTCTGTAGACCAGGTTGGCCTTGAACAATCTGCTTGCCTCTGTCTCCTGAGTTTGGGATTAAAGGTGTGCACTACCAGGGACCAGTGTCATACACCTTTTCCAATCTGGTATATTGGTGAAATTCTATGGGGATGGAAGCAAGACTGAAAACAGGGAAATCCTATCATCCATGTTCCTTGTTAATAAAACACTGATTGAATGATAGGCAAAAAGTATAGGTAGGGGCGATCAGACTGAGGATGCTGGGGGACAGAAGGAGTTGGAGAGACACCAGCCAGCTGCTCAGGAAATAAGACATGCTAGAAGACAGGTAAAGCCATGAGCCACGTGGCAATACATAGATTATTAGACCAGGCTGGCCTCAAATTTATAGAGATCCACCTGCCTCTGCCTCCTGAGTGTTGGGATTAAAGGCGCATGCGCCACACCGCCTGGCTGGAATGGGTTGTTTTGAATGTAAGAGTTAGTTAATAATAAGCCCGAGCTATCAGTCGAGCATTTAAAGTAATAGAAACCTCAGTGTGGTAATTTGGAAGTGACTGCTGGGACGGGAAAACTCCACAGACATTTATGACCACTGGTGCCAAAGTAGGAAGAAGAGAGAACTGACTTCACAAAACTGTTCTTGACCTCCAGGTGTTCGCCATGATGCCCACTCGGCACTCCTCACACTAATAAATAAAATAAAAATTAAAAATAGGTTGAAGGGGAGGGGGAGGGATGGGTGGAAGGGGAAGAAAATGGGAGGAGGGGAGGAGATGGAAATTTTTAATAACATTTTTAATAAATTAAAAATAAGTCGGGCGGTGGTTGCGCACGCCTTTAATCCCAGCACTCGGGAGGCAGAGGCAGGC
>NW_026070733.1:0-3310 GCF_014885135.2 Alexandromys fortis
TGAAGGCCATCACAGCGCAGTGGACTTGAGAACACTTCAGTCATACACCTAACTATGCTGTCTAATTAGTGTATGGAGACACTAACCCTGCATCCAACGTGACATGAGGCTGATCTCAACTAGGTCCAGGCAGCGGCCACGCAGCAGCTCTGTAAGGTCCACGGCAGAGAACCAGATATCAGGCTGAGGCCTCCTGATACCGCCTCATAATGAGAGATGAGAAGAGAGAGAATCAATTGCTCTCTCTCTCTCTCTCTCTCTCTCTCTCTCTCTCTCTCTCTCTCTCTCTCTCTCTGTCCATTTCCCTCTCCCACACACCAACCAGTTGCTGCATAGGCAGGGGAGAGTGGGGTGGGTGGGGAAGGAGGGGTGGGTCTTAGCCCTGCAAACAGAGGAAGCTGGGGGTGTCTGGCCAATGAACAGAGGTTGTCAGTGAGAAGCTGTGTTCCTTGTGAGAAATCCTGGCCTGGCTCGAGGTAACAATACCAAATACCCTTCAAAACTATAGATACCCTGGAGGCTGAGAGATGGGGCTAGGAGAAAGACAGCAATGCGCAAGAAGACAGGACCTGCCAAGTGTCTATAGAAAAATAAATAAATAGAAATAGTCATTGCTTCCCTCTTCCTCTCCAGGGAGGGAGGGAGGGACTGGAAAAACCCAGGCTTGTCACCTACAGCCAGTTCTAAGCCCCAGGGGTCCTGCATCAATGACATTCTCTAGGAATGAACTGGTAAACCCTGCCCCAAAGGACCAAACCGGCTCTCCTTTCAACATGACTGTGCAAGTCACCTAGTCTGACCATGCCACACACATGCACATGGATGCACCGGCTATCAGGAATGAGCTTGAGCCTCTACTTTCCAGGGAGGTCCCCTGGTCCTCCTGAGGTCCACTGAGGTCCTCCTGCAGTGCAAAGGTCCCGCATCCCCACAGTGGTGCTCACTGAAGCCCCTGAAAGACTTTAGGATACGATACTTAGATCTCCCCGTTTCCCACTCAGTTTCTGATCTAACTGGTCTGGGAAGGAGCCCTGGGCACTGGGATTTGGGACGATTCTTTGAATGTTCTGTTCTTTGGTTTGGTTTTTAATGTGTATGGGTGTTTTGTCTGCACTTGTGTCTGTGCACCACACGAATGCCTGGTGCCCAAGGAGGTGAGGAGAGGACATAAGATCTCCCAGAACTGGAGTTACAGATGGTTGTGAGCGACCCTGTGCCTCAGCTCCTGTCCAAGAAAAACAAAAGCTCTTAACCCCTGAGCCCTCTCTCCAGCCCTGCTTTTGGCTTTTTGTGAGAAGGTCTCACTTTACGGCCCAGACTGACTTGGAACTCATTATGTGTAGACCAGGTCACTTCAAACCCTCCGTTCATCCTCCTGCCTCAGCCTCCGGAGAGCTGGGATTGCAGGGATGTGCCACCATGCTTGGTGTGTTGCTTTGTTTTTGAGAGAGTCTGGCTAAGCATCCCAGGCTGCCTTTGAACTTATGATCCTCCTGTCTCAGGTTCTCAAAGCTGGGATTACAGGTGTGTGCCCCAAAACTAGGCTTCTGGTGACTCTGGCTTAAGCCAAGGCCAAGAACCAAGGCAGTCATAAAGCCTGGCACTCATGTGACCAATTGCTGGGTGGATGGATGGATGGATGGATGAGTAGATGGATGGATGAGTGGATGGATGGGTGGATTGGTGAGTGGGGGGATTGGTGAATGGGTGGGTGGGTGGGCTGGTGGGTGGGTTATGTAGCCATGGGCAGGTGACTTTAATTCCCCTCATCTCTACAATGAAAATTATGCTCATACTATTTCCCAGTCAATAAGAAGCAAGTATAGAATTGATAGAAAAGAGTTCTCAAAGTGTGGTCCCTAGACCAGCAGCATCCACACCAACTGGAAACTGGTTAGAGATGCTAACACCTCACCCCTACCTCCTGAATCTAGAGCACTACATGGGGCCCAGCACTTGTGACTTCAGTCGAGACCCTGGTGATTCTGATGCCCACTGAAGCCTGAGACCCTGGTGATTCTGATGCCCACTGAAGCCTGAGACCCTGGTGATTCTGATGCCCACTGAAGCCTGAGACCCTGGTGATTCTGATGCCTACTGGAGTCTGAGAACTACTGCTTGGAAGGAATCATTCACAGTGCTCCACAGTTAAAGAGAAACCCTTCAGAGTTGGTTGTGGTTCTTTCACAGAGTAACTACACGGAGTGAGCACTCTATAGCTCAGTTTCCTTCATCTGAGAAGGGGGGATAATAGTACCTATGGCACAGAGTTAGCATAGGGTAAAAGACTTAGTGCATACGAAGTTCTGAAAACACCGCCCAGTTTGGGGATGGGGCTCAGTGAGAGAATATTTATTTATTTAAAGATTTATTATGTATACAACATTCCTTTCATGTATGCTTGCATGCCAGAAGAGGGCACCAGATCTCATTACAGATGGTTGTGAGCCACCATGTAGTTGCTGGGAATTGAACTCAGGACCTCTGGAAGAGCAGTCAATGCTCTTAACCTCTGAGCCATCTCTCCAGCCCTGAAAGAATATTTATTTAGCAAGCCTGAGTTCCTGGGCTCCGTCCCCAGCACCTGGAGAAGGGCACCTGTAAACAAAGTGTAAATAACAGCTGTGATGTCTCGGTGAGCAAAAACACTTGTGTAAGCAAAAGGACGAGTGCAAACTCTAGAACCCACACTAAGGCCCAACGACAGGAGCTGGAGAAATCATTCTCAAACACACATCATGTCCTGCTCTTCCCGAGGCCCAGACCAGAGTTGGACCCAGCACCCAGGCCCAGGTCATCACAGCTGCCTGTAACTGCAGCTCCAGGGGATCCAACATCTTACTCCCCTCCCCCAAAAAAGTTAAAGGTTAAAAAAAAAGTAAATGCTGTTATGTTAAAAAGGGGTGGGGAGAGCTGGAGAGTTGACTCAGGGGTTAAGAGCACTCATTCTTGCAAGGGACCTCAGGTTTGGTTCCCACATGATGGCTCATAAACATCTGTAATTCCAGCTGCAGAGAATCCAATACTCTGCTCCAAACTACAGGAGCATCACACATGGGTGTTGATGCACATACACACATGTATGTATGATACACATACATACATATACACAAAACATTTATACACATAAAAGAAAAATCAATAATCTAGGTGTCAGGGTACATGCCATTGATCACAGCACTCTAGAGGCAGGGGAAGATGGAGCTCTGTGAATTCAAGGAAAGCCTAGTAGTCTACATAGTGAGCTTCAGGAGCTACACAGTGAAACCCTGTCTAAAGTAAGTACATAATAAATAAATCTAAAACAAAC
>NW_026070734.1:0-795 GCF_014885135.2 Alexandromys fortis
TAATTTCGTTGATTGATCTTCACTTGCTTGCTTGCTTTTGTTTCTGATTATGTTTGTTTTCAAGACAGGGTTTCTCTGAGTAGCTCTGACTGACCTCATACTCAGAGAACTCCCTACCTCTGTCTACCAAATACTGGGACTAATGGCATGTGCCACCATCACCTGGCCGCATTTCTTTTATTGTTACCACCAGATTTTCTTGTTTCAGGCAGCAGATGTGGACTGGTAATTTCTACTCTGGTCATCTTGCTGGTTACACTCCTGATTTGAAGATTTGAAAATCCATATACCAGCAAGTCAGTGCTAGCCTCTGAAAAAGAGCATCTTTATTTAGCCCCTGGCAAAGGTAGGGAACTTTCATTTTTGACTGAAAGCCTACATGGATTTAATGTCCATCAACATGGAAATTAACTATGAATCTAAGTAGAAGGGTGGGTCGAGTATCAAAGAAAAGGTTTCTTTGTCATAAAAAAAATGATTTATTTCAGCTTTCCCAGAACTCAAAGGTTATAGTTTCAAGACAGCCTTAAAATTTCTCCAAAATTTTTAGGCTTGTGCTGTCCTCTAGTGGCAACATTTGATAAGGCAAGATGCTATTGCCTTGGTGGAAAGACTGAAGTAGCTACTATGGCAAAATGCTTTAGCAAGATAATTTGTAAGCTGACTGCTTTTGAGATTGGGATATCCAAACTTAGGGTGTCAGCAGATTTTGTGTCTGGTGAGGCTTCTCTCTGTTTTGAAGCCAGCCCCTTCTAGCCATAGTGGAGAGGGTCAAAGGGGCTTCTCAAAGCTTTC
>NW_026070734.1:6433-8865 GCF_014885135.2 Alexandromys fortis
GAGTTAACAGGCAATTGTGAGGTGGCTGATGTGGGTGTGAGGAACTAAACTCTGGTCTTCTAGAAGAGTGGCAAGGACTCTTAATTGCTGAGTTATCTTCTCAATCTGTCCTTCCCCACATTTTTAACATTTTAACTTTCTTAAGCTTTTAATTTCCTCAGTATATAATAAACGAAGGCAAATTTGGCATCTGTAGCATTTTCTTTTCCTGTGGACAAGCTCGGGGTTCATTATTTTCATTTCCTTATTATTTCCCCAAGATAACATCTTTATTGATTATTTCTTAATTTCACACAATGCACCTCAATCAAACTAACTTCCAATTCCTCCTATGTACACTCTCATACTCTGTGGCCTTTCCTCTGCATTCATTTTTAGCCAATCAAGAAATAAAAGCAGCTTTTTTAACCTTAAAAGGTTAGCTCTTGCCAGTAAATTCAGAGTCCTGTTTCTTCTACCATTGCCCCATATCCTACATACTTAGTGTCCATTTCTACAAATATTCCTTATCTTTTTCTGTAGATAGAAAATTTAAGTCATTCTTTTCCTTACCTTCTTTCTTACTTTTTTAGTTTTTTGAGGCAGGGTTTCTCTGTTTCCGACAGCTTCGGTGCCTGTTCTGCAACTGACTCTTGTGGACCAGGCTGGCCTTGAATTCACAGAGATCTGCCTACCTCTGCCCCCCCAAGTGCTGGGAATAAAGACATGCATCACCACTGCCCAGCTTCAAGTCATGTAGGTTTATTTGTAATGACTCCAGGATAAACTTGTTCATCTACAGATTTATTTATTCATTTAAGGCATGGCTTCACGTTCCCCAGGATGACCTTGAAATTTTCATGTACCTAACTGAAGATGATCTTGAACTCCTGATCCTGCTACCTCTACCATCTAAGTGTGGAGATCACAGGTGTGCGCCAGTGCTCTTTATTTATCTTTTGCCAGAGATTCATCCCAAGGCCCAAGCATACTAGGCAAGTACCCTATCAACTGAATTATATATGAATGTTATTTTTGAGACAGGGTTTCATGTAGCCCAGGGGACTTGCCTCAAACTTGCCTTGGAGCCACAGTTGACTGTAAACTTCTCATCCCCCTTGCCTTCATCTTTAAAGGGCTGAGTATAAAGATGTGTATCATATTCTTGTGACTAACTCTTCAAAATCCATCTTTAGTGGGTTGTGATGACTTAAAACTAGATCAAGGTTCAGAAGCAGAAAGAAGTATTAGAGTTGAGTCCCCAAAAGATTTGGAAGGCACTGTGGTGAGGCCATTTTAGTTTCTTCTAACAATTCATTTCCCATACAAGAATTAGACTCTTTAGGATAGAATGTTTACTAAAACATCTAGCATACGTTCCTTGCTTAATATTGTTTGTGCTGGTTGAAATTCTAATCTTATACTTACTATCTGTTTCTAGTGTATATAGTTTTGTATTGGGTTTGGAACTCTCTTATTTAAGAAAAAGGGGAGGTGCTGTGGGAGTTGCTTCCATTCCTTTAGCCAATAGACTTTAAGATACTAGCCTACATGGGTGGGGTCTCTTATACTTACTATACTATACTATACTTATACTTATACTTAAATGCAGCTGTAAAGCATGTGTGCTCTCATTCTTACTTCTGGCTACTAGACTCTGTTCCTGTTCCCCATTCTGTGATCTGTGAGTCTCTCCTAAATAAATAACCCTTTATTATACATAATTCTGAACTAGTGTAGGATTATTTGTATCTTCCACAATCACATCTGCATCCACATAAACCCTGAGAGAGCTTGGGAAGTAATTCTAGACACAAAAGAATATAGTTAAGAACAGCTTATTGATAGCAGCATATTCTCGGGTTGGCTCTGTTTGCTAGCATAAAGCGCATCTCATTTAAGAGTGGCTTCCTGGCTCAGATTTAGCTGCAGAAACCTTGCAGCTCTTTTAAGAGGCCCTGCCACCAAACACTTAAATGGTGTTTATGAATTGCTGACAGAATTCTTCATTGTGGTGCCAGGGACCTTAAAATGCCATAGAGTTGTGGCAATAAACTTGGTTCTGGCCAGTACCTCTGCCATGAGGCTAGACTCTCAGAAAGCTAAAGAATGGGCTGGATCTAGCCGTCAAAGCTACAGGCTTTAATCCTAGCCATATAGCTTAGCAAGTTAAAGACTCATGTTGTCAGAAAAAGAGGGATATACAGTAAAAATAGATTCAAAGACAAAGAAACCTATAAATGCTTTACACTGCATTTAAAAATATATGTAGGCTTGGGAGGAAAAGAAAAAGGATAAAGTCCTATAAGAAAAAAGAGAATAGTTGGGTGTGGTGGCACACACCTTTAATCTCAACTTTTGGGAGACAGAGGCAGGTAAGTCCCTGTGAGTTCAAGGACAACCTGGTCTACAGAGTGAGTGCCATGAAAGCCAAAGATACACAGAGAAACCTA
>NW_026070734.1:14949-15842 GCF_014885135.2 Alexandromys fortis
TTTAAAATAAAGCCATATAAAGATGGAAAATGCACACAAAGTCTGAATACTGTATATTATTGTGTTGTCTTTGAACTGTATGAATACTGAGGAAGGAACGAAAGCTGCTATAAGATATTTGATTATAAATGCTGCTGTATTAATCCAACATGTATATTTTGAAAATGCCTTGACTTCAAAATTTAAGTCAAAAGGTATGCCACTTTGGAGAATAGATTTTGCTTTTGTTTCCATAGGAAATGAGAAGCTGTGGATTCATTCTAGGTTAAGTAAATCAGGTTTAACCAAGGAAAAACTCCTGAGAAATCTCAATAAAGAGTGGATGGCCCAGATGTCTGAGTTTTACATCCAGAAGAGCATCAAGACTTCTAGCTGAGATGATCAAGCCTCACAAATTATTCCAGTCAGGACTTGACCATAATTCTAAATTTGCTTTAGGTCTCCATAAGATGATTGGCACCCCCAATCAGCAGGAAGTAGTCTGGAAAACTATGCCCACATTCCCCCAAAAAATAGATTATGGATATTTATCTTTGTTTAGAATGCCGGTTACAAGTTGTTATGGATAATGGTCAGTAGAGAAGCTAAATAAAAAAGATTCGATTCAGAGTCCTTGTTTTAAAAAAAAAAATCGGAAGTGCTTTGGGACAATGGTCTGTACCCTGTCACTTGTATTTTAAATAGAGTTTCACCATGGTAATTCTCTGAGAGAGTCAAGTCTTCAGTTTCATTAGCATTTTACTATGCATCCTTATCCCAGCATCCATGATCCCACTTCTTCACATTCTGTTTCCTTATGTCAACAGTGGACAGTCCATGAGAGAACTCTTAGAAGATCTGTATACATTCACATACAGATATCCACAAATACAGTCATATACTTAGAAGGAATT
>NW_026070735.1:0-3287 GCF_014885135.2 Alexandromys fortis
AGAGAGAGAGAGAGAGAGAGAGAGAGAGAGAATTTTAAAAAGTCAAGAGCTTAGAACTAGAACACAGTGTGGTGGTACAGTACTTGCTTAATATAGGGAAGCCCCTGAGTTAATCCAACACTAAAAAAAAAATGTCAACTCAACCAAAATCTAACTAGATGTTGAGTGGATCCTTTATAAAGAATGCACACAAATAACATTTGCACATAAACAATACTGGGGAGCACTAGCGTTAGAGAAAGGTGGTTTGGAAGTTCGCTCTCTAACACTAGCAGGAGAACTAGTCTGGCAAGTAGGAGTGGTTGAAACGTGGGGGAACCGCAACTCGGATACACGTTCGGCAGGAATGAAAAAATGGTATAAGCATTTTGAAATACTGGTTATTTCTTATAAAGTTAGGTTCACACTCACTTATGATCCATTAATCAAACTTCAACGATATTTTAAAGTTAAACCTTAGATTCAGTTTAAAAATAATAAGTGCAATATATGGAATGACTTTATTCTTAATCACTCACTCAAACTGGAAACTCAAGTGTCTTCTTTATCTAATGAAGGAATAAATTACTGATCCCTATCTAATGAAATATTTGTTAATAAAAGGAGCCAAGCTATTAATAAGAACTTTGATGACTCAAGTGGCAAGTGAGAAAAGTCAGGGTCTGAGTATTGTGCATTGTGGCCTTTAGTGCTACACATGTGCATTTTTATATGATTCATACTAGTTCTTATAATGTACTTTATTCCTTCCTTCTCCATTCCTCCTCCCCCCCACGAATGAATAGCACTAGATACTCCTCCCACCCTGTCTGCTTTGTCTTTTTTGTGAAGATGGAAGCCAGGGTCTCAGGAGCATGAGACAGGTGCCTTCCTGTGCACAAGCTGCTTTAGGTTTGGTTTCAGTAAGAGGAACAGGCCTTCATCTGCATTTTGACTAACAGAAGTATAGCATACATAAAAATAGAGCGGCAGCACTCTTGTGGGAGATAGAATTAGCCAGCACCAAAGCACCACACACTCCAGGTTTCTGTGAATCTAAAATTATTCAAGCCAGTATGGCAGTCATTAAGAAAACAAGCAACAACAAATTCTGGCAAGAATTTGGAAAAAAAGGAAACCATGGAGGTCAGTATCAAGGTTTCTCAGCAAACTAAACCCTGATATGACCTAAATATCACACCCATTTTTACACAATCACTCCAAGTCAATACATCACAGACACACCTGTATATCAGCGCTCACTGAGCAGTGTTCACATGAGCAAGTTTATGAAACCAACTTAGGTGTCAAAAACCAGAGCAATTGCTGTAGGAAGTCTTAAAGCCAGGGGTTACCCGCCCACTGGGGGTGGCCTCTGTACTATAGACGCTGATGCAAAGCATGAATCTGTCCTCTTTTCTGGTCTCCCTCTCTGTTCCGGTTGTGGAATTTGGTTTCTGATCTCCATTTCAGCAGAGGATTCTGATTTGTGAATTTACTTCTAAATGAATAACCATCTATTTCTCACTTCTGAGCTAGTGTGGGATTTCTTTTAAGCGTCTTCTCTTTAAGCAATGATAAAGAAAATATGATATATACTCAAAATAAAGCGGGTTTCAGTCGTAAAGAATAAAGTCATGTCGTTTGCAAGAAAATGAACACAATAGGGATCATATTAAATGAATTCAGACAGCGTCATGCAGATAGTGTTTCCTCTCACTTGTGATTCCTACATAGATACAAAAAGACCATCCATGTATGGAAGAAGTGACAGTGTAGAGAAAAAACAAGACAAAGGAGAGGGAGGGGTAAGAAAAGGAAGGGTCGGGGACATGGAGGAAATGCTCACCATGCCATATATTCTTGTATAAAACTAACTTTTTTTTTTAAAAAAAGTTTATATTAAAAATGATAATACCTGCCCTGAAAAGTCATTTGCTATATTGTAAGAAGATAGCCTCTGGCTTCATTTTGCCAGCCCTAGGAGACAAAGGAACTACATTGGTTTTTAATACGCCCTTTTTTCCCTTCTAGCATGAACATTAGTAAGACCTTTGAAATTGTCATCACTGGGAAAGTCCTTGGACACTTTACCAGTACAGTAGACTTCTGCACGCATAGTTTCTGTTTCTGTAGTTTAACTTTACAGAAAGATGAAATTCCTTACAAGTTTTTTTCCTCATTAGGAAACAACCTGACAGCCCTGCCTAGTGCTATCTACAGTCTTTTTTCACTGAAAGAGATAAATTTTGATGACAATCCTTTGTGGAGACCTCCAATGGAAATTTGTAAAGGAAAGCAGCTACATACTATTGCACGCTATCTCCAAAGAGCAGATGAAAGAGATGGTGGGTGATGAGTGAGGAACAATGGTTGCAAGAAATTTTCTGGTATCTGTATAGTAAAGGAGCTTGCTTTGGTTGGAGACTTTGAGCTGGCAGTAACCTTAAGATGTTTATCATCTTCCTTTTTTCCTCTATCTGTTTGTGTTGATAACTTAGATTATTCAATATTTGGGGGAATTGGAATATCTTCTCCCCAATCATTCTATCATGTACCATATCTACATAACCAATGGCATATACCAGTATAAACTAATGACAAAGTTGTATTAAAAAGTACTGTATTTTGTAAGTCACATTATATACTGGGCACATGGCTGCCATGCAGTTGCTTTCCTAAGATTTTAGCCTGTCTGATAGAAGAAACTTGAAAGAAAAGTGTCTGTCTTCCACTTACTGTAGGCTGGTTATGCTAATGACTGCACTCAAAGGGAATAGTTCTATAAAAAAGTTTCAAGTGTCTATGTAGTATTTCTATTGTTGATAGTACCTTAAGAGAAAGTGGGTGCACAACTGAACCTCCATTTGCCAAAGTTCTGTTTCTACCCTTCTCAAGGAAACAAAATTCTTGCTGCTCTACTTTTAAGGGGAAAGTGCAGTAGGCAATGACAACATCTCCAAGATTGGAGGAAGAGAGAAATATACACATTTGCCACCTTTCTCTATGCTCAAGGAGCCTTTGCCCTGCAATTTTGATCCTTAGTGAAGTTGGGAGAAGTAACATGGGAGCCATATTTTTTTCTGAAGTTAACAAGGATCACAGAGTCCCTTTCTGAGCATTTTATTAAGCCCTTCGATTTTCTTTTTTTTTTTTTTATTGAAAAAATTTCTGCCTCCTCCCAGCCCCCCATTTCCCTCCCCCTCCCCCACACCTTTCCCCTTCCCCCACTCCTCTTCCCTTCCCTCTCCAATCCAAAGAGCAGTCAGGGTTCCCTGCCCTGTGGGAGGTCCAAGGTCCTCCCCCCT
>NW_026070736.1:0-3369 GCF_014885135.2 Alexandromys fortis
CAAAGAGAAGACTCTATTAATCACTTAGCGGAGGGTGTGTGGAGGGAATGGGGGAGAGGAGGGAGTAGGAACTTGGATTGGTAATTTTTTTTAAATCTAATAAGTAAAAAAAATACTTAGGATTTAAATGAGGCTCACAAAAAAACCAACTCCAAAAGGTATGAATTGGGAGAGAGTAATTGTGGGCTCTTAATGACTTTCAAAGATTGTTGGGGGACACCACTCATCACAGCCCACTATTGGAGTGACAAATCAAGAACTGAGCAATTTGTTTCAAATCTTGGAAGGTGACAAGGGAATAATAGCCCAGGCTGAAGCAGAGAGAGAATTGTCTTTGGTGAAAAAGAAGTTACAGGATAAACATGTGGACCGTTTGCATCCAGAACTTGATTGTATTCTGGTTATTTCACCCTCTACACATATTTTCCTACAAGAATTTTAATTCAGAGGAAAGATATTATTTTAGAGTGGATTTTTTAACCATATAAACAGAGTAAAAAAAGTAAAGACATATGAATAAAACATTTTTGAGTTGATTCTAAAATGAAAATTAAGACTTCGTCAATTGACAGGAATGGACCCAGCAGAAATTATAGTGCCTTTTACTAATGCTGAAATTACTGCATTGTGTGTAGAAAATATAGATTGGCAAAGAGGTTGCAATAATTTTGGGAGGAGAGTTAAGTAACAATTACCCCAAAAGCAAGAAATTTCAGTTTATAAAAAATAAAACTAATTGGATTTACCTCATATAATAAAAGGTACCCCAATTTCTAGACCCCCAATATCCTATATTGATGTAAACAAATCAGGAAAGGCAGGTTATAAGTCAGGAAAAATAAGTAAAGTGGCTCAAAGCCCATATAATTTAATTCATAAATCAGAATTATATGCTATTTTCATGGTATTATTAGTATCATTACTGACCCTCAATATGCAGAAGGTTGTCTTACATATTGAAAATGCTGAACTTACTCCTGATAAGTCAAGATGAACTTAATTATTTATACAATTGCCGGAAATATGAATAAGAATCATCCCATATATATAACACATATCAGATTCCACATGGATTGGCAAGGCCCTCTAGCACAAGGCAATGATGAAATTGATCAGTTATTAGTAGGAAATGTGCCACAGGCCTCAGAATTTCCTAAAAAAAAAAATCATGTCAATAGCAAGGGTTTACAAAAGAAATTTTTATCATTTAGCAACAAGCCAAGGAAATAACAAGAAAAAGTCTCATTTGTTCCTTGTACAGCCAAACTCCACTACCTACAGGAAGGAACCCAAAGGGCACTCAAACATATCCGTGTGGCTCTAAATTTCAGCTTTGCACAAATGTGCCTGATCATCTTAGTGTGAGAAAGTTTGGGATGCATAGTTTCCAGCTTTCTTGTCTCTAGAATAGAGGGGAAGGCACACCAGGAGAAGTCGGAGCGATGCCAGCATTATGGATTGCCCTCTGTCTACCAGAAGTGTGGACTTTCACTGACTCTTGCTACGTAAGCCCCCTTTCAGATCAGCTCCTGTGCCAGTAAGATGCTCCAGGCCACACATAAAAGGAACAGCTTCCCTGTGCCCAGCATTTACGGATTTATCTCCACAGTTGTCCAGCATGGTCATGGAGTCCCCCAGCCACCCCATCTATGGCTCAGCCCATCTGCTTTTAATGTAATTCATTCCTCTTGGCCCTTCTCCCACGTAGCATATGCCGGTTTGGGCCTGATGGAACTTTCACAGATGGCATGGATACCCCTAGGACTGTCCCTTCATCCAAGATGCCCTAAACGTAGGCATCATGCTCCCTTTCTACCCAGTTTATCTCGGCTTTGGGGTAAGACTTAATTACAACCAAATTCTGATGGTGAAAGGAATTTAGTTTGGACCAACACCACGCTGGGGAAACAGCCTTATTTTGGAATAACTTCATAAAATTTGATTCTTCTAGAAAGAATCTAGTATGAATAATCAATAATTTGTTTTTCTTTCTTTAAATGTGTGTACGTGCATATGAGAGGAGAGGGAGTGGCCAGGAGATCACGTGAGGTGGCCTTCCTCAGGCTGCATCTACTTCTGAGTCAGAGTCTCTCACTGGCCTGGATTTCTCCAAGTAGGGTAGGCTAGCTGGCTGAAAAGTTCCAGAGCCCTCTCAGCTAGACCTTCCCATCACTTTTCTAAAAATGTAGGTTCCGGGGGCCACATTCAGGTCCTCCTGCTTGGAGGACAAGCACTCTCCAGTCCCCAAACTCTGATCTTTTTGAAGGCACATTCAGAGAGATTCAGATCCTATCAGTAAATCCCACTGAGAGAATCTTGCTTTTCCTCAACAAACTTGCATCTTGGCTGTAAGGTATTATGGTGAGGTCACGACCCCATTAATTTTCATAAATGAAATTTCAATTCAGTTTATTATATTACACTAAATGATGTCAGACCTATATTAAATGGGCCCTTGGAAACAATCGTCCTTCCGTCATGGAGAAATTGAAAGCTGTGTGCTCATGCCTGAGCACAAACGGTGCATTTTGTCTTCATTGATTTGTAAAAAAAATGATGCATAAATCACCTTTTATCCTAACTGTGGCTCCATTCAGGCACGCCATTTAAGTTCCTCTCCGTTCATTCATTCATGGAGTTAATACAAGGAGGTATGAAAGACATTCATCTCTGCCCCGAAATCAGTTTAGCAAAGGTCCCTGTGTGTAGAGGTGCTATTTTATTTCCTTCCACACAGTTATTAAGTGAAACTCATTATGCTAATCAGCAGGTGACCCAGGTGGCTGTGGCTAGGTCTGCCTGCTGCGGCCTCCAACACTCTTGCTGTTAGCCGACTTACCCGCCCACAGCTCTCTGCACCCGATGCTTGGCAGTGTCCGTGAGTGGGATCCACCTGAGAAGCTGTAGTCGTACCCTTGTTGGGGAAGGGCACCCCCTTCAGCATAGGGTTCCTTTTACTCTGTCAGGCAGAGCAAGGAGACTGGGTGCCCAGTTTACTACTGTGTTTCTCCCACTTGATTGTCCTTGGGTGTGTGGGGGGGGATTAAAGCAGCATGAAGCTTGGAAATTCTAAAAGCATCAATTGTCCATATCAAAAATGAAAGGCACTTGGACATTGGTCATTTATCTGTTTGCTTACTGTAGATGCTATGAGCTTAAATAGACTCTCTCTAGCTCTCTCAACAAACACACACACACACAGGGAGAGAGAGAGAGAGAGAGAGAGAGAGAGAGAGAGAGAGAGAGAGAGAGAGAGAGAGAGAGAGAGAGAGAGCCTGCAAAATGGCAGGATATAGTGCACAGGGCTCTGGGGCAAATAATTCTGAGACTTTATACCATCACCTACCTTAGAACTGGGTTCCTGGGTGA
>NW_026070737.1:0-3040 GCF_014885135.2 Alexandromys fortis
TATGAAGAAAGGGTAGCCACCTGTGGCCACTTTTTCCTGTAAGGAATATTTTGAAATAAATGCAGAGAAGCAAACATCAAAATTTCAAGTGTTTTGAAAAGTTTCCTCTCTCTACCAGTATGTAAAGTGAAGAATAGAGATGAATGTAGTCGTGCAAACATTATTTAAATGTCTTATTAGTAGCTTAGAAATTAAATATAAAAAATAACCTAGAGAAAGATACCAGCGATGATTACCTGAGCTCCCCAAATGAAAAACAGCTTCAGGTTTCCTAAAAATAAAATGAATGAAATACACTATAAAGTACAACACCTTGTTACTTCAGAACACTTGACTGAAACAAAAATGCAAACACTGCAGGGATTAAAGAAACAGGAAACACAGGGATGACAGACGTGTGAAACTTCTCCACAGTAGTGTCTGAGCTAGGAGCATAGAGAAACAAGCGTGTTTCCAGAGGTTTCATCGAGAGACATTGGATAACATTTGGCATTTTGGAATAAAGTATGTTTGATTAGATTTTCCTCAACCTTCAATTCCCACCTTAGTTTAGAATGCTCTATTGAGTCAAACCCACACTCATGTAGGAGGACCAATGAAAGTTTCTGTGTCTATCAATCAGAGAAGATTCATCCACCCTGCACCTTTTCCCAAGAATCTAAGGTGACAGAAGTGTTATGTTAAACTGAGGAAGTAAATAGTAAAGGGGAAAACACTCGATCTGGTAAATACTACCGAAAATACTACTGGATAACAAAAAGAGAAACTTGACTAAAAAGACATAGTCTTAAGAACAAATAATCCAAGACTGAGCAGTTCTAGCAGAAGTAAGAATGGCATACTTTTTCCTAAAAAGATGAATGTGCCCACTAATGCAATGTGTTTTGAAATTAGAGAGATGACTCAGTGGTCAAGAGCATTTGCTCTTCCTTCAGAGGACCTGGATTCTGTTCCCAGCATGCACATGGCAACTCACAACCACCCATAACTCTAGTTCCATGGGAGTTGACCTCTTCTGGCCTCTGTGGTCATCAAGCACCCACATGGTGTACAGACATACATGCAGGCAAAACATTCAAACAAATAAAATACATAAATCATTTTAGTTATGTCTTTTACAAAGAAAATATATAAATTTGTGGATAATCAATAGAAATTCTTATAACACAAATTTTAAACTTAAATTTTTAGTTCTCAAAAAATTGAGATGTTGGGTAAGAAAGAATTAGTGATATTGAAAAAATATAGGTGTTTGTGTGTCTGTGTGTGTCAGTGATATTACCAACTTATGGGGCCCAATGGACAGAAGAACCTTGCTAGAAGATGAAAACAATGCTTTCTGTTGAGCACTTTTAAGGATATAAAACCCACAGGTGATTAAATACAGCCAGAAGACATAGGAAAATTGAGAAGACATGTTTAAATTGACAGGACCATTTCCTGTGCTTTTCCATGATGTCAGGAAAATGTAACAGCAGACACCAGGTATGTGAAGTTTCATCACTACTGGGAAGACTGATGTTTTCTGAACATTGTTCTCAAGACCTGGGTTCTCATTAAAGCTCTCTTTCTCATATTTTTATTTAAAAAATTTACTTTTAATCTTAAATGACTGCCCAGTTCCCCTTCCTCCTCTCCTCCAGTGACCCTCCTCACTTTCTGTCTCCATCCATTCCTCAGAGGGGATTAAGCCTTTCTTGGGGAGTCAACAAAGTTTGGCATACCAACTTGTGGCAGGACCAAGGCCCCCCTCACCCTGTATCAAGATTTAGCAAGGTATCCCACTGTAGGGAATGGGCTCCGAAAAGTCAGTTCATGCACCTAGGATAGGTCTTGGTGCCACTGCCAGCCCCTCTCAACAGATCAAACCACATAACTATCACCTACACTCAGAGGGTCTAGTTCAGTACCATGCAGGTTCTCCAGCTGTCGATCCATAGTTTGTAAGTTCCACTAGCTCAGGTCAGCTGTCTCTGTGGGTTTCCCCACCATGATCTCTTCTTGTTCACATGATCCCTCCTGTCTCCAGCTGAACTCCAGGAGCTCATCCCAGTGCTTGGCTGTGGGTCACTGCATCTACGTCCATTAATTACTGGATGTAGGGTTTATGACTGTTAGGGTAGTCGTTAATCTGATTAAAGGGGAAGGCCCTTTCAGACATCTTCTCCACTATTGCTTTACAGAAGCTTCTCAGTTTCAGGAGGTCTCATTTATTTATTGTTGCTCTCAGTGTCTGCACCACTGGGGTTATATTTAGGAAGTGGTCTCCTGTGTCCATGCATTAAAGTCTACTTTCCACTTTCTCTTCTGTCAGGTTCAGTATGGTCAGATTTATATTGATGTCTTTAATCCACTTGGACTTGAGTTTTGTGCATGGTGATAGATATGGATCTATTTTCATTCTTCTACAGGTTGACATCCAGTTATGGAAGCATTGTTTGTTGAAGATACTTTCTTTTTTCCATTGTATAATTTTAGCTTCTTTGTCAAAAATCAGGCGTTCATAGGTGTGTGGATTAATATCTGGGACTTCAATTCCATTGGTCTGTTTTTATGTCAATATCAAGCTGTTTTCATTACTGTAGCTCTGTAATAGAGCTTGATGTCAGAGATGGTGATTCCTCCAGAGATGAATATCTTAAATATCACCGTAGAACTTTCATCCAGCAACTGATGGAAACAGAGGAAGAGACCAACATTGGAACACTGGACTGAGCTCCCAAAGTTTACTTGAAGGGTGGGAGAAGTGAGAATATGAGCAAAGAGGTCAAGATCGTGATGGGTTCACCCACTGAAACAGTTTGCCTGAGCTAATGGGAGCTCACCAACTCCAGTCAGACAGGGAAGAAATAATCATAGACCAAACAAGTCCCTCTGATTGTAGGTGACAGTTGTGTGGCTGGGGCAGACTGAGGGGCCACTGGCAGTGGCACCAGGATTTATCTCTACTGCTGTACTGGCTTCTGGGGAACCTATTCTCTTTGGATGTATACCTTGCTCAACCTAGATATAGTAGAGAGGGCCTTGGACCTTCCCCAAA
>NW_026070737.1:7944-8479 GCF_014885135.2 Alexandromys fortis
GGAGGAGGGGAGGGAGTGGGAACTTGGATTGGTATTTTTTAAAAATTTAATAAAAAAATGTTTTCTGAATTCCCACCTAAGCAACCGAGGCACTGAATGTAATCTTGTCCACGAAATATCTCCACAGATATTCAGAATTAGAAGCAAATTTGGAGACAATTTATTCTATTTTTCAAAATTACTTTGGACTCTCAAAGACTAGAGAGATATAAAATATCTTTAATTTCTAATATAAGGAAAAGTTAGCTCCTTAAGGCTTTTTAGTGCAGCACATCTTGAGTGTAGACTGGGGTGGGTGTAGGGGATTTTCTCTACATTCACAGATGATATTTAAAACTATCAAGGGACTGGAGAGATGCCTCAGTGGTTAAGAGCTGACTGCTCTTCCTGAGGACCTAGCTTCAATTTCCATCATCCACACGGCAGCTCACAACTTGTCTACAGCTCTAAAACCTGACACCCTCACACGGACACACATTCAGGCAAAACACAAATATACATAAAAATAATAATGAATAAATTATTTAAAAATTAC
>NW_026070738.1:0-3289 GCF_014885135.2 Alexandromys fortis
AGGCGGATCTCTGTGAGTTCGAGACCAGCCTGGTCTACAGAGCTAGTTCCAGGACAGACTCCAAAGCCACAGAGAAACCCTGTCTCGAAAAAAACAAAAAAAAAAGAAAAAAAGAAAAAAAATTTGTATGATAGAAATGCAATTTAAACGTTTTAAAATAAGTTTTGTTGGATCAGTTGCAACATTCTTATCATCTCTCCCCCTCCCCATAGAAGCAGCTTTGGTTGTACAGTGTCTCTTTTAACAATTATTCAAGATATATTTTTAAATAATTTTTCTTGAAAATTTTCAAGAAATTCAAACCAAGCATTTCCTATACTCTGGGACTGCCCACTAGGAAAGTATCCTTACAGTAATATGCATACACACCCTCACAACAAAATACCCAAGTTCTTCTTTTGTCAAACCCTTGCTTAACAGTTATACCCACCACTCATCACCTCTAATTCTATACACACATTTCTGTACAAAATTCTTAGAAAAAAAAATCCAACTGAAGGCCTAATTCTCTCATTCACAGATTTCCTTCAAAAATACAAAAGTCTGTGTAAGCTACTAATAACATGTCCAAAGCGAAGCTGGCAAATCTGAACTGCAGTTTATGTATGCACGGTTCCTACGGGCACCCTATTCTCCAAGACTCTCTGGAAAGCAGCTGAGAAAAAAGTGCAGTCTACAGCAAGAGGCTACCACAGGTGGTGGGTTATTTTCAGGCAACAGTACCTTCACAAAGATGCTGTGGAATACAGTCCAAGAAACTAACAAGAAGAGATAAGCTGGCACAGATGAACACAATCCAGCTAAAAGTCACCTGCAGCGTATGCTAACCCATTTCACCATAAAAGTGACAGGCTACTAAAGTACTTGAAGACTGTCCATAAGGCCAGACACAGCAGTTGCCATGGTTACTCTCACCCACTTTTATCGTGAAATTATTGTCATTACCCTGAAGTTTAGGGTACTGACTTAAATGTTAAAAAGGAGAGAAATCAGTGCTTTCTGATTTGTAAGCATGCCACTGTAAAATGCACATGGTTAACAACACTGGAGCTGCAGTAGAAAAAGTAAAATCAATGCCTTTCTGCTGCTCCTGTTCCTCAAGCACTGACAGTTTGTATTTTCAAGGCAGCCAAAACAATAAAACAAAATCCATCTTTTTGGCCTGTGTCTGAGTTATGTTTTTCCCTGAGGCCCACAAAGAGCGTCAAAATAAAACTATTAGGCTCCACCCCTTCCACCTACACATTACTGGATTCCAATATACAGTAAGAGTTTTCTGAGACTGTACATGAACTCTTTTTTTTTTTTAATGAATAAAAGTAAGAGGAATAGAGGGGAGGGAGTTGCAGAGTATTGGGAGGAGAAGCAAGGGTGTAGATTCAAAATGCCAGAGTCTGTGAATGAAAATTATTCCCACAAGGCTGCAAGGATGAGTGAAGCCCACAGTCTACATGGGAAAGCTCACCGCTAACCCACAGCCAGGTGGGAAAGTTGTTCTTAAAAGCCTATCCCAAGACGGGCATGGTAACTCATGCCCGCAAACCCAGCACTTGGGGAGCTGAAGCACAAGGATTATCGCAAATTCTTGGCCAGCCTGGACTCCTTAGCAAGACCTCACCTCAAAAAGAAAGAAAGAAAAAAGACTATTCCAACATTGTTTCAGATAACTATTCAAAGAATTGTCTAAAAGTCTATAGAACGTGAGAGCATACAAAGAAGAAACTATGCTCTTTAGAATAATTATCTGGGGGAAGACGGATCAGTAGAAAGAGCACTAGTTCTGTTCTTGCAGAGGATCTAGGTTCAGTTCCCAGCACCCACATGGCAGCTCATAGCTGCCCATAACTCTAGCACCAAGGGATCTGACGAGAATTCTGGCCTCTTTCAGCACCAGGCACTCATACATACACATAAATAACAATAAATAAATCCTTTAAGAAATAATTGTCTATAGTAAGTTTGATGCATATTAACAAACTACCGCTTAAAAATAAATCCCAAAGTGCCAAAACTATACACTTGATATAGGTAATATGATCAAGACATATTGCTATGCTTCTAAAGATGACTTAGGTACCAAAAAAGTCACAGGCAAATGCTCCTGAGAAGTCAATATAAAAACAGCACAAAACAATATGAAAATTCAAATGTTTCATCTATCTGAATAGACACATAAAGGAATTCTAGCAAAGGTAGAAACCTAAAACTTAAACATAAAATCCTTCAGCAATAAAACACTAAGTATACAAAATTTAAAAGTACACTGATGTAACTTTAACATAAGAATTTCTTCACTAAATAATAACCTCAGTGTTCACCATTGCATATAAAGCTACCACCATCATGAGAGGTTTCCTTGTAATCTAAACAGTTTAATGCTTTTCTCGCCCTTCCCAAAAGCACGTTTTTATTATTTACTTTCTAACTTGGGCTATTTCATTTATAAAATTCAGAACACTACACTCCTAAACACAAGGATTCCCAATTAACCCTACTTGTCATTTATTATTCCAAATTTGTAAGCAGAGTCTATGAAGAAAGACACTTTTTGGTTATTTTTACACACACACACACACACACACACACAAGCATTTAAGCCTCTAGAACTGAGTAGTCATCTCCTCATATAACCTTCTAAAAGGAGAAAACAAAAATAGCATATATATTTAGGTAACACTAATACACAGCAATGCCCATCTCACTAGGAAACAAGTAAGCACTTTTCAGAGAGTCAGTCAAAACTTCAGCAGGACATCTGTTACTCTGTGTATTAATAAAAGTCTACAAAGAGTCCAGGAACTTAAATATTCACTAAAGTCAATTACTACCACACAAGAGAAAAAGGAAGAAAACTTTTAATAGAAGACATACATTTCATACTATCTTCAAAAGGAAAAAATGATTTTGTTTAATTATGGAAAACTGCCTAAGCAGCATTTTTTTTCTTTCTTTTTTTCTTTTCTTTTCTTTTCTTTTCTTTTTTTTTTTTTTTTAATGTTTTGCGTTTTCAAGACTGGGTTTCTGTTCTGGGACTCACTCTGTAGACCAGGCTGGCCTTGAACTCACAGAGATCGGCCTGTCTCTGCCTCCCTTAGTGCTGGGATTAAAGTCCTATGCCACCATCTCACAGGCATTCTTTTTTAAACAAAGCTTCAAAAGTGTAGCAGAGATTTGGGTAACAGTGCAATTTTTTTTTTTTTTTTTTTTGGTTTTTCGAGACAGGGTTTCTCTGTAGCTTTGAAGCCTGTCCTGGAACTAGCTCTTGTAGACCAGGCTGGTCTCGAACTCA
>NW_026070739.1:0-3338 GCF_014885135.2 Alexandromys fortis
GTGGCAGAGGCTGCACAGAGAGACTTTGCCTCAAAAAAAAAAAAAAAAAAAAAATCCCAAAAAACAAAAACAAACAAAAATCCCCAAAACCAAAGGCTAGAGTGTGTGGGGAAGGGAAGTCAATGGCTACGCTCCAGGTGTAGAGCCCCATGGAGCCCAAGCTGCGCTGCACAAGGCAACAGTACTCACCATATCTGCAGTTTAATCCTCTTGCCATCGAGCTCTATAGTCCTAATTTTAAAGTCAATGCCTGAAAGAAAAACAATAAAAGGTGTTATTAAGGTCAGGCCACTTCCCAGTTGCCAGCCTAGGCTGGTGACAGAGGCTGTGGCTTATGGAGCAGCAGCTGGTGCTGGGTCCTCAGGAGCTCAGTGCTCTCTCTACCCAACAAGACTGGAAGCTTCTGGAAGTATCCTTCCCTGCTTGGAGCAGAGCCTGAGGCTGTAGAGGCCAAGGGAGCTGGGAGGAAGCCGATAGCTGGTGGGAGGGGGGCAGGCCCATCTCATGCTGGCGCCGCCTTCCTGCATCGTGGTTGGGCCTCACAGTGGGCATCCTAAAGCCTTCTACAGACCAGTCACACCAAAGCATCAAGCAGCGGATATACCACCCCACAGTGCACTGCACACACAGGCCACATCCTCCCTCCCTAGCCACTGCACAGGTTCACGTACCTACTTTTTGTTATATTTTTGAGACAGAATTTCATGTAGCTCAGGTTGGCCTTAACCTCCTGATTTTTCTGCCTCCACTTCCTAAGAGTTAGGATTATAGATATGTGTCTCCAAATCTGGTATATACAGATACAGGTTTTCTTCTGTACAGATAGACTACCAGCTACCTGTCAAAGCCCTGCACCAATGTCACCTCCTAAGACCCCTTTGTGATGGTGCTAACTCTCTACCTCTGTACTCCCCTCTGCTGAGAGTGACTTGGAAGCTCTTTGGTGCCCACTATTACTTCCCTGCCCCTTCCAGGCTTCAAAAATACAAGGCTTGGTCTTCAGATGTAGCTCAGGTGTAGAACTATTGCACAGCATCTACAACAAGGCCTGGAGTTCCATCCAGAGCCGCAGGGTAGAAGGCAATATGGTGAATTGTGCCAGGCACACCAATACCCAGGAGGTGGAGGCAGGAAGATCAGGAGTTCATGATTACCTTTGCCTACGTAATGAGTCGGAGGCCATCCTCAAGATCAACAAAAAACCAAAACAACCCTAAGTCTAAGTATATACTGAAGCTGGTCTCGACCCCAGAGCTTCCAGTGGGCCCAGCAGCAGGCAGGATGCCCAGCAACAAACCATCTCTGTGGTGGTCTATTACTCTGTCATTAAACTGAATGACAGACTCACGTGACAGATAACTGTAGAGCAGCCTCAAAAACACAATGCTACGTGAGAGAAGCCGGATAGGAAGGACACATACGGGAGCGACTAGGTTGACAGAGCATGCAAATCTGGAGATGAAGACTGTGCCTGAGGTTGCCAGGCCGGGGGCATGAGGGTGTTGGTGTTCTTTTTGGCACAAGGAGACATTCTGAAATTTATTATGGTAATGGATGTCCAACTCAAAGCATAACAAAAGGTGCTACTGTAAATTGGTGGATCAATCAGATGTAGTTATGATAAAGTTGTTTTTTTTTAAAAGGGCTGGCAAGACGGCTCAGCATATATACAGACTTGCTCAACATATATATAGACCTGCTGTCAAGCTTCACAACTGGGTTTAATTTCTGGAACCCGCACATCACTGGCCCCCAAAGGCTCAAGTATTTGAGTGCTTGGTCACCAGAGAGTGAAACCATTTGAATGGATTAGAAGGATTAGGAGGTATGGCCTTGGAGGTGTGTCACTGGAGTTGGGCTTTGAGCCTTTAAAAGCCCAATCATGGTTGGAGAGATGGCTCAGTGTTTAAGAGCACCGACTGCTCTTCCAGAGGATCCAGGTTCAATTCCCAGCACGCACATGGCAGCTCACAACAATCTATAATTCCAGTCCCAGGGACCCGACACCCATTCACATAAAAAAATAAATAAATAAATAAATAAATAAATAAATAAATAAATAAATAAAAGCCCAGTCTCGTTCTCTTGGCCTGTGGATCAGGATGCAGCTCTCAGCTACTGCTGCGGTGCCACACATGCCGCCATGCTTCTTGCCATGATAACAGACTGAGCCTCTAAAACTGTACACCAGTCCCAGTTCAGCCATGCTGTCTCCTCACAGCCATACAACAATGACTATGATAGTGGCCCTCTGTGCAGCCATGCTGGTCCTCTGGCAGCACCTTACACATCCTAAGTATTCTAGGGGCTCTTCTCTCTTCTGGAATATTCTTTGCTTCCATAGTCACCAGTGCCCCTCTTGCTCAAGTTGTTCAAAATGGCTTTGTGGGGACCTTCCACCATTACCACACCAACACTAGACATACTATAAACACCCATCCCAAGGCATGCAAGAGCTGGCTAAGGACCCTCTACCTACAGCAAAGCCTGATGGTATTCAAATCCTCCTCATGCTATGCCATGTTGTTTACACAGGAACTCTGACCATACTCCACAGGTTCTCTTTAATACATAGTTCTGGGGGGTGAGGATACCCTTCAGGAGCAGCTTTCTCCTCCCGTTGTGTGGGTACCTGGAACTGAACTCAGGTGGTCAGGCCTGGCTGCAAGGGTCTTTACCCACTGAACCATCTCACTGGCCTACATTTCCTTTTAGACAGGACCTCACTGTTTCATGAACTTTCCTGGAGATACACACAGGCCTCTATTCAAGTCTAACAATAGACCAAATTCCACCCAAGCCCAGTTGGGTGAACAAGAGCACAGTTAAGAGGGTCACTGAAAGCTGCATGACAGACCTCCATCGCTACATGAATAGAATCCACGTGTAGCCTTACATACTATGTACTCCAGAACTCTTTGAGACTTCGTGTAGCAGGGATACAACTACTGAGCGCTGGGAGGAGGTGCAGGCGGGAGCAGCAGACAGCGTAGGCTTTGCCAACACTGAGCCTACCTAGCCCACCTTCAGGGAAGGCCAACAGTCAAGTTATCAGGGCTCTAAGATGGGTAGCCAGGTGGAATCTGAGACTAGCCTGGGCTACAAAGAGAGACCCTGTCTGGGCAGGGGGTGGCTCTTACACTTAGAGGGTAGCACCACAGCAAACCTCGCAGCCCAGGCTGACCGGAAATTCAGTGATTCTCCTGCCTCAGCCTCCCTAGTGCTGAGAATACAAGCAGCATGCCTGTATTCTAATTCTCTCTCTCTCTCTCTCTCTCTCTCTCTCTCTCTCTCTCTCTCTCTCACACACACACACACACACACACACACACACACAC
>NW_026070740.1:0-3218 GCF_014885135.2 Alexandromys fortis
AAGAAGTTGTTAGCAGGAAATGGGCTATTGCTGTGACAGACCTGACCATATTGGGTTTTGTTTCATTTTGTTTGTTTTTGAGGAATGTATAGGATTTGGGGACTTTGAACTAGGAAAGCTGTTGAACCCTATAAGCAAAGCTTGATGGGTGGTCCTACTAGGATCCTGGAAGCCAGTAGTGCTGAGAGCTATAAAGACTGTGGATGCCCAGTTCAAGAGGTTTCAGAGGGGTACAATACTAGCAACTAATCTAGAGGCCATTCTTGTGATATTTTGGCAAAGAATGTGGTTTGTTTTCTACCCTTGAACTAAGAATTTGTCTGAGACTAAATAGGAAAGTAGCACATCAATTTCCTTGGCAGAGGAGATTTCAAGACAGTCTAATATTGACTCTGTTGTACGGTTATTGGTAATCACTCTTATGCAGGTCTACAGTGAAAAAGAGCAAGCAGGATAAAAAGAAATAGAAAATATACAACTTGGAGAGAAAAAGAACAGCAGGAAATATAATGTAGCTGAGGTTTGTGTTGAAAGAGGTAAGGAGATCAAAGCAATGCCTGACCTGCACTGGGGTAAAACACCAGCCAGCTAAGTTTCCAATTTATGAAAACAAAAGTCTTAAGGAGTTTTCTGCTTCTGAAAAGCAACAACAAAAAAAAGGTTCTACAAATGTGATTCAATCCCATCCCAAGTTGATGATCAGACTTGGCAATGTCATCCACAGGGTTCTGGGTTTAGAGTCACAAAGTATACGTAAGTAAAAGAATAATGGGGTCTTCCTCTGTAGTTAAGGAGAGCCACCGAAGAATACAAGTCATAAGAGGCCCTGAGAGGCAGTTCCATGAGGTTATGAAAGTGAATTCTGGATGACATTGGAGACTCCAAGATGTTAAGAGATGCTAGAGTCATGAGATGTATCTGTCAAGAAGTGCACACAGGAAGTAGAATCAACTCGAGGAAGAGATATATTTTGCAGGCTACAAAACTGGAAGAGTGAATCCATTTAAGCCCTGTGACATAAGACATGGGTTGAATTTTGCCCTGCTAGATTTTGAGCTTGTTTGGTCCAGTATTTCCTCAGTATATCCCTATTCCTTCCATTTGGAATAGTAATGTATATTCTATGTCATTTACATTGAAGGTATGCAACTTAATTTTTGAATTTCCAGGGAATTACAATGAAGTGATTGCCCTGCGTCTCCCTGAGTCTCTGAAGAGATTTTAAACTTTCAAGCTATATTATGGGGGAAAAATATGGGGAATTTGGAAGTTAAACTAAATGCATTTTGCATCATATGGTGGCTTGAATGAGAATGACTGCCAGGGCCTCGGATGTTTGAATGCTTTGTCGCTGGTGAGCAGAACTGGAGGAGAATTAGAAGCTGTGACCTTGTTGAAGTAGATGTGGTCTTATTGGGGAAGTTGTGTCCCACTGGGAATGGGCTTTTAGGTTTCAAAGGACCTGTACCATCCCCAGTGAGCTAGCTCTCTCTCTCTCTCTCTCTCTCTCTCTCTCTCTCTCTCTCTCTCTCATTTTCTCTTTCCCTCTCTCTCTGTCTCCCCTTCGTTGCCTCCTAGCTGTGGATCAAGATTGAGTTCTCACTTGTTCTTGCCTTTGCCCTGACATTATGGACTTTAACCCTCTGAAAGAGCAATCCCAAGTCAATGTTTTCCTTCAAAAGTTGCCTTAGTCATCGTATTTTATCACCACAGTAGAAAATAACAATGTTCTAAAAATGACATAAATAAAATTTTAAAGTTAAATTGTCTTTTATAAATCTGAAAACTGTTGGTATAGTCAATCTTTATGATATAGAGGAGGTTTTGTGTTTCATCTCTTTATTTTGGTTATAAGATATTGAGGTCAATGGATAAGTTTAAGGAGTTGGCTCTTTCCCTCTACCATGTGGGTTCCAGAAACTGAACTCAGGTTGTCAGGTAGGCCAATGTGTACCTTAACAGGCTGGTTTTTTTTTTTTTTTGAAACAGGGTCTTCTACTGTAATGTTGACTTGCCTGGAAGTCACTGTGTAGCCCAGGCTCAAAGTAATCCTTCTGCTTTCTCTCCTTGTACACTGAAATTACAAGTATGTAATTCTTGGAATTTTTGTGTTGGTAAAATCCATCTAGAACTTCTAATGCTTTTTAAAGTTCAGATAAATTTACTGTAGTAATGTTTTAATGTTTGATATACTACGCCCAGAATTGCATCACCTAGAAAAACTATAACCCCAAACTATTACTAATATTCTCAATGTACTCTCCTGTTTCACCATTTTCCAATGTCTGGCCATGCACACACACACACACAACACACATACACCATCCACTCACATACACACGTAACCCACACATACTTATGCCTCACATACACATCACATACATATCACACACCCACTCCCATGCACACCACACACACACACTCACATACATATGCACACTCACATGTACACCACACCCACTCTCACACAAACAAGCATGCACCCTCCACACCCACTCCTGCAAATACACACACATAAAGATATCACACACAGAGTCACAAATACAGTGTAGTGCATTATACATTCCTTTGAAGTCTGCTTGTCTCATGTCGTGCGTCCCCTATTTCTGCCATGATAGTTTCTGCCACCGTGATAGTCTGCTTTAGCACACGTTCAGAATCAGCAGAGCTAAGGGGTGTGGGCTCAAATCTTTGGAACAAAACTTAAAGGTCATGTATGCTGAAAATACCGACTTTTATTTCATGGTCTTGGGCAGGTGTCCGTGGGTGACTTTTTAATGTCTGCAGTCTTGACAATGCCACCCTTAGTGCCTGACACATCTTACGGAGAGCCACACTGTGGAGATTGGTTACACATGTGCAGACAACTGAATCACACTGCTGGGCTTTTGTTTTGGTGGTGCCCGGGCTCAAACCCAGCTGCACATGGGAGGCAAGTGTTCTCCTACTGAGTTGTATCTCCAGCCCTTATGACTGACTCTCCTGCTTTTACTTCCAAATCTCAGGGATTACTGGCAGGAACCACCCCACCTGGCCTGGCTATCCAGGTCCCTTATCCCATTAACATCTCTAAACCCTATGCTCAGCAAGGCAGAGGAAGACAAGCTTCCACTTCCATTTCTTAGCTGCCTTGGAAGTAAAAGTCTTTTAACTGAAAAGAAGGAGGAGGAGGAGGAGGAGGAGGAGGAGGAGGAGGAGGAGGAGGAGGAGGAGGAGGA
>NW_026070741.1:0-3295 GCF_014885135.2 Alexandromys fortis
CTCTCTCTCTCTCTCTCTCTCTCTCTCTCTCTCTCTCTCTCTCAGTGTGTGTGTGTGTGTATAAATTATGTAAATCCATGTGATTGGGCAAGGAGGGGTTAAAGAGACTAGGCAGTGTGGGACTGAGGAAGAGAAGAAGATCTGCTTGGTTCACTGGCTTTCATGCCAGGTTTTGCTAGCCAACTGGAGAGAGGGGAAGGGAGTTTCAAACCCTGGTAGAGAATTTTTTCCTTGGTCTGAACATTGTTTAAATTCCTGAAGTGGGTGATCCCTGTAATAAATACTTCGGACTTTGTGAGACAGATGTATTTACTACTCAAGTTTAAAGTTTAGATTTGATGGATATGAGCTTGGGAACGCATGGGATCAGGGTGTGTGTGATATGCTATGTCGGTTCCTGGTTGGCATGCACAAGGAGTTAAGAGAATTCCATTTATAGCAAAGCAGAGTTCTCTCGCCATTCCTCGCGGTTGCTCTGTCAGGGCAGTGCCTCACCCTGTGTTTTGAATGTGATTGGCCTCAAAAGACGTTCGCTGAGAGGGGGAAATCAGACCTAAGTGCCTAGATGCTGTCCCTCACCTGTATGTGAATGAAAGGTGGAACCACGTCACGGCTGTATATATAGGAAATAATCCCCTAAAGGAGAAGTTATGGAAGCAAACACCAAAGCAGAAGAAAGAGCCAGAAGATGTGTGCACATAGCCCATGTTTTATATTCTACCTACATTACAAGTAGGGCAACCATGACGTAATTATTGTGGGAGAAAAGATTGTATCATTTGAAGTATGGGCTCTTTCGGGACACAGGAGCTCTTGGCCAGGTCAGAACGTGCGATAGTACCCTAAATACTGCTGTCTCCACCCAGCTACTGCTTGAGAAAACAACTATGCAGGTGATGAAAAGGAAGCAGACCGGATCTGTTTGGGGCTGTGAGCCACCATTGCCTTCTGGATTGTCAAAAGTGCTCGTGCTCCTGGCCATGACTAGAATGACCACTCTGCCATGAGTGACAACGTCCCCCCACTGACGGACAGAGGAGCTAAGTACAGATTCATTCCGCAGCTGTTGGGTTTTCCAAGGAGAGTCCCCATCCGTCCACGGACTTGCTCCGCCTGAGCTGTATGGCAGGGCTAGGCCTGATGAGGCCTCTGCTCAAGGAGAATTAGTAGCAGGCCTCTGTGTGAATGCTGCCGGCTGCCACTCAACAACACAGACGGCATTTTGGTTTTCCAGCATGGGCGTGAATTCCCAGGGTTCCATGGTTGTTAGGTATGAGATGGAGCACTGTCTCACCTTGGCCTTGCACAGAGTCAAGCACCAAGAGCAGCCTGGAGATTCGTGGTCCATCAGTTCTGTAAAAGGTTTCAAGGGAGGTTTTCATAGCCCACCGATAGCAAATCTACTACTTTGAGCTAATGTGTAAGTCAACAAAAAAGAGACACCATCATTCTGGCTAGACTGAATCAGGAAGAGACTCAAAATAAATAACCACTACAGCGTTGGTTTGAGAAAGCTTGCATCGTATAAGCTAAAGCCCATAATCTTTGTAGCCATAGGAATAAAGGTGTAAAACTATGCTATTTGAACCAGAGCCTTTATTTTACTTTATTTACGGTAGCTTCCAGGGCCGTTTTTGTTTTTGTTTTGCTTTGTATGTTCTATTTCTGTTTTTGAGATCCCGGGGAATTTTTCTTTAGCATATCACTGATGTATGTTACTCCCAGCATTTTCTAGCAAGGCTCATAATTTCTACAAGGGCTTTATGATCCCTGAAGGAAAGTCACAATGGGGTTGATCATAAGGGCAGAATGACTGCTGGAGAATTCCCTCCGCACTTCTTGTCCCTGTGTGCTAATGGAACTAACCTTTAAAATCGGCTGATTATTGGTCCCAAGGGGAGGTGACATTCACCCTTCTCTTGCAAGTCCCCGACCACTTCGCTGCAAGCAACCCCCAAAAGCCCTGAAGGCTGATGTAGGCGTCTCCAAAGACTCAGAAAAATGGGTGTGGCTAAAACTCAGATAAAGCCATAAACCACCCAGCCCAGCATAGGGCCCACCCTGGATGATCCATAAATTGTGCGTCTTTCCAGGGGACGCCTGTCAACTGGGCATCTTCAAAAATGTAATATAAATTTATTACTTTGAGGACATTAATTTGAGTTCTGACTGAGTTCTCCACTTCTGTGGTGTTCAGTATTATTAGACATGGAACACCAGCAGTGTAAGTAACTGGCAGGCTCAAGCATTATTGGTTGCTGAACATTTTTAGCCCCTGGGTACCTGAATAAACAGAGTGCTAGCCTAGACCCAGACTCGATGATTCACTAGGAAAATCTCAAAAGTAGAGGTGATTTCATAGGTAGGTAGTAAAGTCCTCTGGAAATTACTTGAAATATTTTTAAGAGGGTGCTTCAAGTTCTCTGGGAATTCTCCCAACAGACTCTAGGGTGGCCTGGGTCACCAAGGCAGAGTGGGATTTCTGTCCTCAGAGGGAGGGAGAAAGGAGTCCATGAAGTGTAGAATTTCAGGCGTGTCCAGCCTGCAGCCCACAGGCTGTATGCAGCCTAGAAGAGCTATGAATGCTTTACACACACACACACACACACACAAACACACACACACACACAAACACACACACACACACACAAATCGTAGTCTTACTCAAAGCAACCCCAGAATGCTTTGCAACTCTAGTCATTTCTTTTATTCATTCATTATTTGTGACTGGATTGCACAGTCCTTAAAGATGAGTTTTGTGGACAGCAATGTAATATAGTAATGGCAAAATTATGTTATAATTGTATGATATAAATGTATATATGTAATTGCATATATAATTGTAAAATTGTCAGAATCTTTTGAACTTTCCGTTGTTTTGAATATAGAAATTAATTTAAAAACCACATAGAATTCAGATGAAGATTTATATAGATATCAAAAGGTTTTCATAGTGATGAAGAATGGTTTTCTTTTTCTTTTTTCCTGAGCTAGAAGTATGTGGGGTCAGGCCAAATGTGCTAAGAGTGTGGCCCCAATCCAAAATCATAAATTTTACTTAAAGCACAGAGGGTTTCACGACCTTAAAGTGCAGAGATCTCAGATTGTGCTTCAATCTGGACTGGACTGGAATATTTTGCAATTTTTAAAACTTTTAATTAAAATTCAGTACATCACTTTCCCTCTTCCTTAGACCTCGTTTTCTTAGATCCCTCCAACCCATGTACCTCTGCCCCCTTCTAAGGTCCCTATCTCACTCCCTCTCAAATTGATGGCCTTTTCTTCTTTGTTTATT
>NW_026070742.1:0-3304 GCF_014885135.2 Alexandromys fortis
AACTCACTGAGATCCACCTGCCTCTGTCACCCAAGTGTTGAGATTAAAGGCGTGCGCCACCACCACCCAGTCCACCTTGCTTTTTTTTTTTTTTTAAAGAAGGATAGTCCTTGCAATTCCAATATTTTTAATTTGTTATTGTAAGACAGGTTTTTACTATGTAGGCCTGGGTGGCCAGAACTTGATATGTAGATGAGGCTGGTCTTGAACATACAAATATCAACATAGATATCCACTTGCCTCTGCCTACCAAGTATACCAAGTATGTCACCATGCCTAGACCTTTAAAAAAAATTTAAGCCAGGTGGTTGGTAGTGTACATTTTTAATCCCAGCACTTAGGAACCAGAGGCAGGCAAATCTCTGTGAGTTCGAGGCCAGCCTGGTCTACAAAGCAAGTTCCAAGACAGCCAGGACTGTTTCACACAGAAACCCTGTCTCAAAATAAATAAATAAATAAATAAATAAAATTTTAAGCTGAGAATGGTGGCATATACCTTTGATTCTAACACTTATGAGGCAGAGGCAAGTGGATCTTTGTGAGTTTAGAGCCAACCTGGTCTACATAGTGAGTTACAAGACAGCCAGGTGTAATAGGAGACTGCGCTTTTGTTTCCCAGCCACCCAGACCCGAATAATCACAAAGAAACTATATTAATTACAGCACTGTTTGGCTAATGGCTTAGGTGTATTCCTAGCTATCTCTTACATTTTAAATGAACCCATTTCTATTAATCTATGTATTACCATGAGACTGTGGCTCACCAATAATGTTCTGGCATGTTTCTCCTTTGGCAGTTACATGGTGTCCCTTGACCTTGCCTACTCTCTATATAACTCTGTTTGGATTTCCTGCCTGTCTTTACTCTGTTAAGTCATTGGCCAAAACAGTTGTATTCATCAACCAATAAAAGAAACACATATAAAGAAGGATATCCCACATCATCTCCCCTTCTGTCTAATTAAAAAGGAAGGTTTATCTTTAACAGAGTAAAATTACATAGTTACAATATTTAGCTCATTTACATTTTGCAAATTAAGGAAAATATTCTATCATCTATTCTATCTTTGTGATAAAAGTTTTATAAAGTTTTATATCTAATTTATCTTTTATCATAACTAAGGAAAACTACAATGATAATTATATAGTCTTCAACTCCATCAAAGACCCCAGAAGGATATAATATTACCTAGGTAAACAGGAAGTACACTGTAAGCAACTTCCAAAGTTCTAGAAATGACAGAGACATCTCATTGCCTGGACAGTCACCCAAAGTTCTTCTGTAACGTCTGGGTATCCATCTTTAACCTATAGGTCCATAGTATATGGCAGACTTTTCAGTGAAGCAGGAAATTTAAAGATCTGTTCTGCCTGTACTGGCCAAGTTAATCAGTTGCTTTTTTCGTGTCCTGCAGAATGTTTGGCAGTTTCTTCTATGAAGCAGGAACCCTGAAGGACCATTCTGTCTTTTGGGAAGTTAAGCAGTCATTTTTCTGTGGGTTCTGCATGTCCATTTCACACAGCATACCATCAAACATTCCAGGCAAGAACAGTTTCTTGCTCAAATGACTAGCCTTGTCACATTGAAAGCAAATTTCATAATGAGTTCCTCTGATGTCTGTCAACCTCTCTGAAGTAATTGGTGCTGCCATAAACTGACATGTCTCAGTTGAGAAAAGCCTAAGTTCTTAAAACATTTTATTTTTCTTTTTTCTTCTTAAAACATTTTAAATTCCATATTATATAGGCATTTGAAAGGTTTGAAGAATGCCTATCCATCTGAAACGTATCTCTGTCCATCTTGCTTCTTCTGCATCTGGCTGGTGACTACATTTCTGCCTTTCTTCTTTCCACAATTTTCCTAGTCTGGTTGCTCCATCTATACTTCCTGCCTGGCTACTGACCAATCAGCATTCTACTAAACTAATACAAATGACAAATCTTTACAGTGTTCAAGAGCCATTTTCCCACAGCAGCCAAGGTTGTGTAGAGGTACTGAGTCCCAAAAAAACAAAAAGTTAATTTTTTAAGAGTTTATTTTTTTTTGTCTTTTAAGTATATGTCTATGTGTCACATATGACTGCAGTTTTTGCAGGGGCCAGAAGAGGGCATAAGAACTGGAGTTACAGGGGGTGTTGGACTGCCACCTGCAGGTGCTGGGAACTGAATTGGTGTTCTCTGTGAGAGCATCATGAGCTTTTGGTCATCGAGCCATCTTTATGGCCCCCATTTAAATTGCATTTCCTTTTTCTTTTTTGGTATGTGTGTGTGCGCATGTGTGTGCTACGTATGGCCACAAACATATATACATGCCACCATATGCAAATGGAGGTCAGAAGACAACTTTGGGGAGTTGGTTTGTTTCTTTCACCACCTACCTTGTTTTTGTTTTGAGACAGAGTCTTTCACTGGGTCCTAGGGCTCACCACTTAGGCTAGGCGTCCAGCAAGCCCCAGATATCAGTCAGTCTCTGCCCCCCTGACTCTGGGATTCTGAGCATTGCCACCACTCTTAGCCTCTTATGTACGTCTGGGAATCTGAACTAGGGGCCTTATACTTGCACAGCAAACACTTCCTAACAGAGCCGTCTTCCAGCCCCTGGGATGCTTCTTCTAACAGGAAACATAAAGCCCTTAAGTCAGAACACCATCATAGTCTGTCCAGTCTCATTCTTGGTGGGAATTCTCTGGGCAGGTGCTGATGAGGGGATGTATCTCATCCAGAAACTTGCTCCCATCCACACTGGAAGCATAGGCTGGGAGCCAGGGCCTCCAGACAAGAAGCCAGGGGACAGTGCCTCTCTGCCTGTCTGTCTGGAAACTATTTTGGTGAGTTCAATCTAACTATTGTCATTGCCATTTCAGCTGGCTTCTTGATGTCCTTCCAAGACAAGCAGGGCAAGAGACAGTTGCTTTGCTTTTAAAGTCAAATCCATCTTCCTCCCCCTCAGAGAGAGATGCACTGTCCCCCACTCCGAGAAGCCTTGGTCCTGTCTCTGCTTTCACAAAATCCTGCGTCCCAGGATATGGGACACAGAGGCAGGTGATGTTGGAAAGGAGTGGCCTGGGAACAGCTAAGGAAAACAGGAATAGGGTGTCCAGAAGCCTGTCGGGGGTGGGGTGGGGGGAGCCCGAGGTCCTTGACTCCCAGGCCAGGGCTCTCAAAGGACATGTGGCAGTTTGTTCTCTCTCTCTCTCTCTCTCTCTCTCTCTCTCTCTCTCTCTCTCTCTCTCTCCCTCCCTCCCTCCCTCCCTCCCTCCCCCTCCGTCTCTCCTTTCCTCCCTCCTGTTTTTTTTTTTTTTTC
>NW_026070743.1:0-3280 GCF_014885135.2 Alexandromys fortis
ACAGATGGCTGTGAGCCATCATGTGGTTGCTGGGAATTGAACTCAGAACCTCTGGAAGAAGAGTCAGTGCTCTTAACCTCTGAGCCATATCTCCAGCCCCTGAGAACACCCTTTTGATATTCTGGTTTAACTAAAAAAAAATTGGGGAACCCCCAACAGAGGCAAGCAAGCTCAGAGTTAACTTCTCCCTCTGTGAGGCACAAGCCACTCACCTATGCCTGATACAGTCCCCCAGGCCACAGCCATGGCCAAATGTGCCATCTTGGGTCCAACACCTGGCAAGGCTACTAGCTCTGCCACGGACGCAGGGATGTCCCCTTCATAGCGCTGCTGCAGGATGGCGGTTGTCTGCTTGATGAACTTGACCTTGTTCTGAAAGATAGTGTGGGTCAGCCTTGGGGTGAGGCACAGCTTAATCGGGGAGGACCCATGGGTACCCAGAGTTGCCCAACACTTGCCCTTGTCCCATGTAGAGATATCTACCTGCCCCACCTCTCCAGGAGGTGAGGAACCAAAAGCAGCAAAGAGGGCTGAAGGAGCCCCTAGTAGGGCTCCAGCACATGCCTAGAACTTCCTCCCATTCATGTGAGCCAATGACATGTGTGGGAACCAGCTTGGGTCCCCTGCCTCAGCATTCTCTCCCTAGGACCTAGATTCAGTAGCACCTGGACCTTCAGGAAGGAAGGCTGGAGTCTGGGGCTCCCCCAAGCAACTACCAGACCAGCTGGGTGGTTCCCATCCTGTGCTTGAGTGGAGAGGGCTATTTAAAACCAATCTGATAGACGTGGCCCACATGGTGCCAAGGGGAAGCAGCCCCACCCACGGAGCTGCTTTCAACAGATCCACCCACCACCCTGGGTTCTGTGAAGTAGGGGGGGCAGCCTCTTTGGAGTGGTGCACTGCAGGGAGCCCAGGAGGGGAAGGGGAGAAGGGCAAGGGCAGGCAGCTAGGTGGGAGGATAGAGGAATGTAGAGATGTAAACAGGAAAATCCCAAAAGCCTCAGGGACTGGGAACTAGCCCCACGGTATAGACTCCTGGCAGGGCAGAAGCACGAAAGGCCTCTGTAGTCAGAAATGGCCTGTCCGCCATCTCTGGACCACTGCCCCCTCGTGGCTCTGCTGCCAAGCATACATAAGGCTTACCCTCCAGAAGCCCACAGGGTAGATGAGCCTGCCCAGCATGTCGTCTTCCATCTGCAGGATGTTTTCCACGGTCAAGCCCCGGGCCCGTAGGCGCTGCATGGCACCCGCTGTTACCTGGTCTTTGGTCTGGCTGGAGAGCATCAGCGATAGGAGTACCTGGTATCTCTGCACCTGCTTGTGCAACAACAGGGGCCAGGATGGAGACGGATCTGAGTCAAGTCCCTGATCCATCTCTACTTGGTATCTTAGACCTCTTACCCATCAGGGATAGCAGGGTCTGTCTTGTCACACCTACGTGGACTAATCACCTGCCTCTATAGAGGAGTGTGCAGCCCCAGTGAATGACTTGGAATCATCCCTAGTACAGAGTCGATACCAGACAACCACTGGCTACTGTTGTTACTATTATTACTCGGTCAACGTTAACACTATTCATTTTAGAGACAAGAAGGCCCAGAGATAGAAGTATTCAAGTCATCCAGCAGAGAAGGTGATTAGAGCTAAGACTAGTCTATGGAACCAGTGCAATGTGAGGGGCTCTCCTCAAATGTTCCTGAATGGTGCCAAATGTCACCACTGTGCACGAGGCCTCAAGTCTCAGGCACTCCTGACATGCACAGTGGTCACAGTGAATGACAGGGGATGCATGGTGTCCAGTTCTCTAAGGTAGACTGTACCATGCAGTCTGTAGGGGATGGTGTCAGTTGTGGGAGCTGGCAGGACTTGGTCTGTTTTCTTGAGATCAGAGAGGAAGCAAACGTCTTGCTTCCATGGAAGAACAAGGAATCCCCTGGGCAGGTGGGGAGGTTCTTCCTACCTTTGGGGGGGCACTGGCATCATAGCAGTGCTCGGCGCCCAGCTGGTCCACAGGTGCATCCTTCTTGCTTCTCATGATTCGGATGTTGGCCAGTTGCTGCTGCCAGTTCTGGGGCTCCCACATTGGCATTTTGAGGGGCTCAGCATCTTCATCCTTCTCACCATTGGAAGCCTCATAGGCCACACGTAGCTTCCGCGTCTTCCGTGTCGGGTGGCTTTTTCTTCCTTCTGCTAAAAGTGCCATTCAGTCTTTGGAGCATGAGCTTTATATGAGGGTAGGGAAAGGGTGCTGCTTTCCTGACAAGTCACTTCTCTCTCACTTGTTCGTACAACTGCCCATTATCGACCATGGCGTGTGTAAAAGTGCTCTGTCCCTGTCACAACATGACATGGTAGTCTGACAAAGTGCCTGCTGGCACGCCGAGACACTAGTAATGTCTAATCAGCCTCTAGGATGATGCAACCTTTCCCCTGTCCCATGCCCTTTGAGTTGTATAAAGAGAACCTTTTTTAAAAAAGGTTGATTTATTTATCATGCATATAATGTTTTGCTGGCCTGTACAGACCAGAAGAGGGCACCAGATCTCATTACAGATGGCTGTGAGCCACCATGTGGTTGCTGGGAATTGAACTCAGGACCTCTGGAAGAGCAGTCAGTGCTCTTAACCTGAGTCATCTCTCCAGTCCTTAAGAGAACTTCTTAACACCCAAACTGCACTGTGCCACTCCCCTCTCAGAAATCCTTGTCCTTGGGATGAACTCCAACTCTCCCAACATCAAAGCATTTGCTGCCCTGACAGTATCAACACTTGTCTTCTCCACAGAGAAACCCTGTCTCGAAAAAAAAAAAAAAAAAAAAAACACTTGTCTTCCTTTCATGGCACTTGTCTCTTGCTGAGTCTCAGCCTGGGTTCCAGTCGTCTCCATGACTGAACTGCTTTGGGGCCACTGGTGTCTACTCTTGCTGTAATCACAAGCTTAAATCCTAGCTGGAGACGTACGGGGGCTTTGATAACTGCCCCGAGTACCACTACTTGGAGCATAGTAGGTCCTTAATGGCTACAGAACAAATGTAGTGCCATGCCCTTTCCTGTTTTTGCTAGGGGCCTGTTTTCCTTCAGAACCACCGTCCAGCTGGGGGAGAAAACTTCTGGCTGTTGTGTTCTTGGCACACAGCCAGGCCCTACAAGAAAGAGAGGCAGCTCTGAGGTTGAGCTGCTGTACAAGTAAATGTCCCAAGCAAGGCTGTTGGACTGAAACTTTTCGCTGGTGACAAGGGTGGATGAATGGACACGTCCAGAACCTTTTTTTTTTTTTTTTT
>NW_026070744.1:0-3278 GCF_014885135.2 Alexandromys fortis
CTGGCTCTGAGAGGAGCTGCATGATTTCTGAGCTCACTTCCTCTTCCTCCCAGCATTCTGTTCTGTTTACTCTGCCTATCTAAATTCTGCCCTATCAGTTGGGCCAAGTTTCTTTATTAGCCAATGACTTTCCTCCATCATGGTTCTATGAAAGCAGAGACTGAACCAAGGACTTTGTGGGAAAGGCAAACACACTGCCTGCCATCTGAGCTATCCCCCAGCATCCATTTCTTACCCTGGCCTACTTCAGGACAAGGAAGAAACGCTGGAAGTGATGGCAGGACGGTAGAAAAGGCAAAGGTCAGCCTTGGGGAGGGGTGGGTGTGGGAGAGGGGGAGCGCCAGCCCTGGGGCCAATGACCGCAATTCCCAGGGCCAGCGGTGGGGGTGGGGGTGGGGGAGGAGGAGCGCTGGCGGTGGGGCCAACCACAGCGATTCCCAGGGCCAGCTGTGGGGGTGGGGGAGGGGTGGGGTGAGGGTGGGGCAAAAGGCAGCAATTCCCAGGTTTCAGAAAGGGAAGAACAACAGGAGCCTCCAAAGCAGAAAATGTGACTCTCTGGACGATGGCCAAAGGCCTTGAAAAGGACCAGAGGAGAGAGTTCACAAACGAACAAAACCCAGCCAGTAGCCCACGTGGCACTGGCACACACCGGGAATCTCTGCTCTGGAGGCAGGAATAGGAAAATTAAGAGTCCAAGGTCAAGAGCTGGAGAGGTAACTCAGTGGGCTGGTCTTTCAGAGGACCCGGGTTCAGTTCCCCATGACTCACAGTTATCTAAAACTCCACCAGGGGATCCAACACCCTCTTCTGGCCTCCATGGGCACCAGGCAGGCATATAGAACCATTCAGGCAAATACTAATAAACAGAAAATAAAAATACACAAATTCTTTAAAAAAAAAATAAAAAAGAGTTCAAAGCTAATGTGGGTCACACAGTGAGCCTTGCTTGTATCAAACAGGAGAGGAGGAGACAAAGACAGAGACGGAGAGACAGGAGGGACTGACCGACTGACACAGCTAGCTAGGGACCGTGGCGAAAGTTCTGCTCAGTTTGGTAGAGAAACTAATAACCACACAGCTGTTGTAGAATAATCTTTTGTACACTGTGAAGATGTGTCACTCAGGTTTAATAAAAAGCTTGGAAAAAAAAGGGCCAATAACCAGGCAGGATTTTGGGGGCAGAGAGGATGCTGGGAAGAAGGGAGTCACTAGCCAGACACAGAGGATGCGAGACTGCAGGAGGGAAGTAAAAGACGTGGATGAATAGAAATGGGGTTGATTTAAGGTATAAGCGCTAGGGGACAAGCCTAAGCTATAGACCGAGCTTTCATAATTAATATGAATCCCCGTGCCATGTTTTATTTTGTTGTTGTTGTGAGCTGGCAGCCCAATGAAAAATCCGACTACACACAACCGTTTTGCACCATGAAGGACAAAGCACAAGGCTGTGTGAAGATTCTTCTTTCCTGTCCCTCCTTCGTGCTGCCTCCACAGGCCATGGCTTGCCCCGGAGAAAGCCCCTGAGGTATTTTCTCTTCAACAATATCCAGATAGGAAATCCATCACCGAACTTAGTGGGACACAGAACTAAATCTCTAGATAGCTTTACTGATTTCTCTTGCCTTTACGTGGCCTCGACAGGCCAGATTCATGCTCTCTCTTCCTTCAGCCTCCAGTGTTCCAGGGCATGGGCCTGTGCCCCCGCACCTGGCTCTCTCCCACCCTTACGACCCCAACAACAATCCGAGTGACCAGGAGGCTCATCAGGAGGCTCAGAGCCTCATTTCCTCAGTTTTTTTTTTTTCCTTCTTTATTTCTTTTTTAGCTTCAGGAAATTTGAGTTCACAGTGATTTATCTTGGAGAATAAGCCTATGTAATGTCATTACAATTAGGAAGAGGGGTTCATCCTGCCATCAAATCACCTTCTACTTCCTTGTATTTGCTCCCCTCACCCCCCAAAGGGAGGAGTTGAGAAAGGCCAGGCTTGGTCTAAGGGCTCTGGAATCTGCTTATGATTTATAAAGAATGTTATGTCTAGAGCCAGGCCTGCTGGCACCCACCTTTAATGTTAGCACTCGGGGGGACAGAGGCAGGTGGATCTCTTTGAGTTACAGCCCAGCCTGGTCTACACATTAAGCTCCAGGCTGGCCACTGCTACACAAGGAGATCCTGTTTTCAACTTTTAAAATCTATAGCACTATGTAGCTTTGAAAATTATAACTAAGACACAATAGTACAACTATTAAGTTAAAGACACTTTTTACATACATTTAAAACAGGGTCTCATGTACAGCCCAGGAAAAGGAAGGAACCAGGGCCACAGACAACATCACTGAAGGGAGATGTAACTTAGGTCTCATATTCTTGCTCTAGAGCCAAATACCTTTCTCTTCCCTTCTGCATGCCTTCAGGCTCATGTCTCCCCTAACCCTAAACCGCACTCAGTGAAAGGTAAATGTCAGCTCTGCCTCAGGTCCTGCCGGAGGCTTCTGTGTCCCTGCTCCTGTCCTGAGCAGGCCACTAGCCACTCATCCAGACTGTGAACATGTGGGCGATCATCGCCTTGCTCAGTGAGAGAGAGCCTCGGTGGGGAGGGAACTGGGACTCCCGGAGGAGGGAATCAAGTATCTTTGGGGAGAAGTTATGATAAGCTCATCCTTTTTCTCCCATGGCACTGATGTGGAGTTGGCCTTTATTAGTAGGTCTAGGTAATTACTCAAGTAAGGGGCAAACAATCTTCGGTCGTTTTTGTTGTTTTGTTTTGTTTTGTTTTTCTTCCAGAAGTAAAAGGCCACCAAGGCAGCTAGAAACTGAGAGCAAGCACGGAAAGACAAGCCCCAGCAGACCGTCGGGTGAGATTTGAGGAAGTAAATTGCAGAAACGAAGCTGTGAAGGTGGGGAAGCTGAGAGACTTCTGGTGTACACTATGACCGCACTGAAGCTTCTGCAGGAGTCCAGCTACTACACAGAGAAAAAAAAAAAAAACCTGCGGCCACCCAACTCGGTTCTCAGAACACAAAGAATAACAATCTTGATACTTTGATACTTTGCCATCCCAACTCCCTTCCAGTAAACTGCCACACACAGGGTGGAGTGAAGGCTGCATGCTCCTTTGGCTTTGGCAATAGTAAATTTGGAACTTCTTATCAAAAGTTACACAGAGCCGGGCGGTGGTGGCACACGCCTTTAATCCCAGCACTCGGGAGGCAGAGGCAGGCGGATCTCTGGGAGTTCGAGGCCAGCCTGGTCTACAAGAGCTAGTGCCAGGACAGGAACC
>NW_026070745.1:0-3286 GCF_014885135.2 Alexandromys fortis
TCTCTCTGTCTGTGTGTGTCTGTGTATTTTAACCTCCAGCCCCCTTGCCCGAAGCTCGTGAACTGGGTGCCAGCGCACAGAGCGCAGACACGGGGGTGCAGTGCGCGCCAGGTCTGTGGTGTGGAAAGCCCTTCTGTATAAGCGTCGTTATTTCAGGCGATTGGACATGAGGTCCCACCCCTAGACAAGAAACTCTCTGCAACTAATAGCCGCTGGCAAATGAGGAAATCAGTTTTCTCCAGTGGGGTCTTACTGTGTGTCAGCCATACTTCCGGGCAGGACCCGTGTTCATGAGTAGTCAGCCAACACACACACACACACACACACACACACACACACACAGTGGTATTCTTGTGGACTTTTTGCTTAGTTTGAGTTTGTTTTTGTCTTATCAGTCTTTTACTTCCTTGTTTTGGTTTTCATTTTTGTGTTTTTTGTAGGTATATTTTGTGTTTCTTGTTCTGTTTCTTTTAAGAGATAGAGAAAAAGATTCTAACATTGGGTAGGTAGGGAGGTAGGAAAGATCTGGGAGGAACTAAGGGAGGAAAAACATTACCCATAAATTATATGAGAAGACTTTTTTTCAGTCAAAGTGAGGGAGGAAATACAAACTCCAGGTGAAGATGAAGACCAAACTGCCAAGAACTGCGAGCCCCACCAGACTCCTGTTCACTCATAATAGCACAGACATCAAATGTACCCCGTGAAAGCACACAACAGAACAATTGTGGATGTACTCATTGTCTGTATAAATTGTATATAGTTATTATTCTTACTGTATATCATTTTCTTATATTAGTTATTTTAGACAAAAAAGGGAAATGTGGTGGTATTTTGTGTGTGCTATATAACAAATAAAGCTTGCTTGAAGACTAGAGTGCAGCTAGCCACACTAGTTATGGCCAGGCAGCAGGGGCACACACCTTCAATCCCAGCACTCAGGAAATAGAGGCAGATGGATCTCTGTGAGTTCAAGGCCACCCTGGGTGACTCGAGACTGAATCTAAAAGAAACAGAACTCACACAAAGGTGTTCCTGGCACTTGGAATCACACGCCTTTAATCCCAGCACGAGGGAGGTGGAGACAGGAATGATATGGCTGGGCAGAGAGAGGAATATAAGGCAGGAGGACACAGGAGCTCAGAGCGTTCGGTCTGAGCATTCGTAGGGATAAGATCGCCCCTTTGGTCTGAGGACCCGGTAGAGGTAAGAACTAGTGACTGACTGTTCTGCTTCTCTGATCAGCATTAACCCCTATATCTGACTCCAGGTTTTTCTTGTTAAGACCAATTAGAATTTGCACTACACACATATGCCACAGCAAACTGGGTGTGCATCACAAGTCAAAGCATAACTCTTTACTCCATCATCACTCAATTTTAGGGTGATGTCTTCGTGTTTAACAATAGCACTAATAACCAGTAAACAATCTCCTCTCTCCATGGAAATAGCCTTTATATATAGCCAGCATAACGTTTATTTATTTTGGTTCCCGGCATGCAGGGGCTGCTGGGATTCTAAGTGTCTTTTGCATGTTAATTTGTTGCCTGGTTGCTGGGAGTCCTTGGGCATCTTCAGAGTAAGCAATAGTGGGTAGAAAGACCAAGCCTTGATTAAAAGTGTAAATAGCCTTGTCCCTAAACAGAGGGACAGAGGAGCTGGAACTCAATCACCAAAGGCCAAAAGATTTGGTGATCTTGTCTACTTCATGAAACCTTCATGAAAACTCCAAAATGATGGGGTTCGGAGAACTAAACTGACAAGTGTATTTACACGCCAGGAAGAAGGGTACACTGTAATCCCATGGACAGAGGTTCCCACACACAGCGCTGCTCTGGACCCCACCCTGTGAACGGAGAGGAACAGAAAGGTTCTGTAAGGTTCTGTATGATGCTCATCTGTCTGCATTGTATCTCCACCCTTGTCTGTGAGCAGCAGCCTGCAGTTATGGTCCTTCCTTCAACAATAACTAAGAGTCCAGTATGTGAGGAAACTCTAGGCTATGCAATGTTCATCTTTTTCCTAAGTATAAAAATATTTATGATTAGTTGATTAAAGATAAGAAAATGTTCCATAATGAGGTTTCACAGAGCCTCAGATTTTTGTATTAAGAGGTTTACTACAAAGTATTGGAAACCTTGATTTGAGACATTAGGTCATTCTGATTATATTAATGGCAGATGGGGGAAAGGAGGCCAATTTGGACTAAAGGTTACCCACTATGATGCAGCCTTACCTAAAATATGGCCAGCCTGGTGATGACTCAAAGAGTTGACCTAGACCCTCCCATATTCTCACTGCTGTAAAAATCTTGCTGACTGGGAGAAGTTGGCATAGTAAGCTTTCTGGAACTGGGCTGAACTTCTAGAAGCCATTTAATTATCAGCTCCATTTGGACACACCATTTTAAATCTTGTTTCTTATGAGATTTAACTATATGAATATTTTAAATATCTAATAAGAATTTTTTAAAAACTGAAAAGGCATATTAAGTAAATCGAGACAGTCTGAAGAAGACAGACATCTTGTGTTCTCTCATTTCTGGGTCCTAGACTTTATAGATTCATAAAATCATGTCTGTACAGATGGTATAAAAGCAAGATTCTGGGAAACAAAGGAGACGGGCCAGAGACAAGGCTGAGAGGGAGGAAGGCAGTGAGGTGTTGGCACCGGGAGACATTGTTAGCTTTAGACTCACTGCCTGGGAAGAGGGACTCTCGCCTGAAGAACTGCCTCTATCAGACTGGCTTCTTAGCATGCGTGATGAGGAGGACCCAGAGTGTCATCCCTGGGCAGGTGACCCTGAGCTATATAAGAGAGCAGCTGAGCAAGCCAGCCAGCAGCGTCCTTCCAGGATCTACTTCAGCTCTTTCCCCAATCCTGGTTCCTGCCTTGAGCTCCCTCTGCAGTTTCCCTCCACAATGCACTGTGACCTGCAAGCCAAATCAACCCTTTCTCCCCTAAGCTGGTTTTACCACAGCAGCAGAAAGCAAAACTAGCCCAGGGGGAATGTGTGCAAGACACTTTATACACTTGCATGCCTTATTCAACCCTTTACAATAATTTTTAAAGAAAAATTAAAGCTCAGAATAGTCATAGAACAGTTGTATACATAGATGTCTATGGTTTTTCAAGACTGTTGACTGATTTTTATTTTTTTTAATTAATTTATTTATTTATTAAAGATTTCTGTCTCTTCCCCGCTGCCGCCTCCCCTTTCCCTCCCCCTCCCCCAGTCAAGTCCCCCTCCCTCGTCAGCCCAAAAAGCAATCAGGGTTCTCTGCCC
>NW_026070746.1:0-3275 GCF_014885135.2 Alexandromys fortis
CAAGCAGTTCTTAAATGAATACAGTTTGTGTGTTGTTATTTCGGGCATGAGCTAGCCAAGCGGCCGGGGTGTTGGGGACGCAGCCCCACCGCTCATATTTCAACAACACTTGGTCACACCTAACAAGAGTATGTGAGGAAAGGCATGGAAGCATCCACAGAGTATTTACATTGGTCCTAACTCTCAGTCTGCAGAAATACAATGGTATGGACTCAGTGAGCACACAAGGGACAGAAGGGAGGGTCTGTGCTCATGCTACCTGACCCTCCCATGTGCGTGTGGGATTAGTGTCTGCACAATGGAGAGTGGGTCCGGAATGATAAATCCCAAATGCCCCCCCCTTCCTAGTACAAAGCTGTAATATCAAACCTGCGATCAATACCCAGGGAAAAATAAAAGCAAAACAAAACAAAAACATGATAGTGGTCTCAGAAGACTCTGAGATGGGGCCGCAGTTTCTCCTGTAAGCGGCAAGCCTCGGAAGGATGCATGATGAGACCCGGATGGGAGAGTTTCGAACTGCTTTCTAAATATTAATTATTTTATAGTTCCTGTTTTTCTCACACATCAACTGATGCGGAACACGCTTGATCCTTCCTGTTTTGATTATGCTTTTCCTACCACACATTCCTGAAAGTGTCAAGGTGCCTCATCCTAAAGAATAAAATGTCATCACCCTAAAATACTGGAAGCTGCCATGGCATCAGCCACAGCAAAGCCCGTGTCCTTCCCAGGACAGCATCCTGGGCTCTAAGCCTTTCTACTGAAATCAACAGTGTTAGCTTGTCACAGCCTGGAGTAATGCAACTACTTCCAAGTGTTTCTCTTGCTAATTGGGGGGGGGGGGTTTGATCAGCAGAAGGTATTGCTGAAGTTTCTCACATGGAGAAAACTTTGGGAGTTTTATTTTACCATTAGACTTTTGTATGACCACGGTAGGAAGACATTTGGGCACCCTTGATCATTAAGAGGCTCTCTTCTGGTTTTATTTTTTTTTTCTTTAGAGGAGCATCCATCTTGATAAAGAACAAACACATGGTTGCCCTTTGTGACCTTCTAGAATCCTCTGCACTTCTGCTTTTCCTTAGACAGCAAGTTCGGTGATGATTTTTGGTAGCTTTTCTCTGTTTTTCTTGTTCTTTCACCGGATGTTTTCTGTTCCTTTTAAAAAAGAATGCTCACAGTACAACCTTTATTGCAATCTCCAAAAATGGATAATGTTGCCCGGTGTTGGTGGCGCAGGTCTTTAATCCTAGCACTCAGGAGGAAGAAGCTGGTGGATCTCTGTGAGTTCAAGGCCAGCCTAGTCTACAAGAGCTAGTTCCAGGATAGCTAAGGCTGTTATACAGAGAAACCCTGTCTTGAAAAACCAAACAAACAAACAAACAGATAAATAAAAATAAAAAATAAAAAGTGGATAATGTCTCAGTTCTTTTAACTAAAGAATTGCTTTGAAGATTGTTGACTAATTTCTCCCAGAATTGATCCTATTTCTCATATGAAAGCACCCAGATGGCTTATCATTTCAGTACAGTCTTCCTGAGGTTTCTCCATGGCTCATTCCAGCCCAGCTTCCTAGGAGTAAGACCCCATGTACGGTAACACAGCGCACTCAAGCCGTTCTTGATGCTATCCTGGCGGGTTGGAATGGCGGATGCAGCCAAGTACACACGAGCAGCATGTGCTGGACTCAGTGAGCTTCAAACAGGATAAATGAAGTCGGGAGGGAATCCTGGCGGGAGACTATGGGAGGATCTGAGGGGAGTGGGCTGTGCATTTGATCAAGACACATATTCACGTATAAAATTCTCAAGCCATAAACAAACAGAAAGTCGTGGCACCAAGGACAGATGTTAGACCTCCTTGTCAGGGAGGAGACGCCAAAGACAGCAGCGGACACTCTCTAACATCAAAGGCAGCAGACACATCAAAAACAGTTCCCAAAACCAGAGAGCCTTTAGCTACTTGTTTCTGAGGAAGCAGGAGTTGAGCAGAGCAAGCACATCTGAGCCAGACTATCACGATGACACAAATTGACTTGGGCTGTTCACATTCTGCTCTCTCCGCAGGATGCACCATCTGATCAAGTTCATGGAAAGACTTTGCAAGGAAATCTGCTACTTCAGTCCTCCAGGAGCTACAATGGGAGGTCTTTCCAGCTCCAGCTCTTCCTGCTTTTCCATGTCCAACTTGGCGTCTGCTTATCAGTGTCCGTCCTCCCCCCCCCCCCCCCGCACTGGTCATTCTGATGATTAAAGCAACCTTGAACACGGAGAGACAGGGCTGTCAAAGACTGTTGGCAGCCACTCCTGACTGTAAGTTCCAAGAGAAGAAACAGAAGAAATACTTCTTTTCTTAAATTTTATTTTATGTGTATGGGTGCTTTGCTTACATGTATACACTTGTACCACACGTGTGTTCTGCCATGGAGGCCAGAAGAGGGTATCGGATTCCTGGAACTGGAGCTATATATGGTTGTGAGCTGCCTTCCGGGTGTGGGGAATCAAACCCAGGACCTCTGGAAAAGCAGCCACTGCTCTTCACCGCTGAGCCATTATTCCCACCACAGAAACAGTATTCTTGGTTAAAATTCCTTTGTCTTAGCAAAACATGAAGCTTGTGCTGTGAAAACCTAACATACAACGCAAGGATGGGTGCCATCAAGTATCACCCTTCACCAGCAGGCACACAAACACAACATAACAGACCAGGGGGCGGCTTACTTCTACCGCTTAGTGCCGATACACAGCGGGTAAGGACAGGGCTGGTTCTCTCCTGCTTTGTGCATATTACAGTCACTAGAAGGGCAGTTGATGAGTGAGCGAGTAGGGCTTCCATCTAGAAGTCCTTCATGACAGGGACCTCTTCTGTTTACACACTCCCAATGACTGCTCCAGGAAAGCCACACTGAGCCACCACAAGAGACAGAGGCCTCAGCAAGCATACTCACAAACTGTGAGTTTATATCCAGTCACTCAGACAGTGTCTATATGTGTGAGGATAGTGTGTAAGCGGTGTGTGGCGTTGCTATGGGAGTAAACAGAAACGCGGTCAGATTCCAGACACCATCCTCCAATATCCACATCACTGTCACCTTACGTATCAGATGAGGAGCTTCCTACTTGTTTTTGAAAGGGGGTCTCATGCGCTTCCGGCTGGCCTAGAACTAGCTATATAGTTGGATGTGACCTTGAACACACTAGTTTCCCTCTTGGTGTTTTTTTTTTTTTTTTTTTTTTTTTTTTGCAATGGTGTTGGGACCAATTAAGTCCTGG
>NW_026070747.1:0-3285 GCF_014885135.2 Alexandromys fortis
CAGATGGTTGTGAGCCACCATGTGGTTGCTGGGAATTGAACTCAGGACCTCTGGAAGAGCAGCCAGTGCTCTTAACCTCTGGGCCATCTCTCCAGTCCCAACTCTCTGCATCTTTACGCCCCAAACCAAATCGACTGTGGAATAAAAATATTGACTTACAAAGCCACACAGTCTGTGATGCAGACTGATTTAAACTAAGACAAGGCTGCACTGCCAACGCCAGAAACAGCACAGGTATCAGTCACTTCTGAAACTAAGAAGAGCAGATCCCAGACCCATTTATTGTAGGTAAAAAGTAGCAAGGTTGGGGCACTGGCTGGGAGTCCCTTAAATTCCTCTCCTCTCTTCCCCCATTGCTCAAGGGCCGTGGATTGAATTTGGGTCACCTACAGCATTTACCTAAAGTGTTTGGTAGTCAACTGGGTTCCATGGGGTCTCACTGCTGGTCTAGACCTTGGAGGCAAAGGAAAGAAGGGAGTTTCCAGTAAATGCCCTCTGGATGTGCGGGGACCTGCATGGCCACTCTTTCCACCCTGGGAGAGGCAGTGGAAAGATCCCTGCCATCCCAGGAAGCACTATCTCTGCCTCTGCTGCAAAAGACTCAGGACTAGCTTGGTCTGGGCCCACACTGTCCCTGGAACTGTCCTGGGCACAAGGCTAGCTTGGATTGACTCCATCAATCATCAGAGAACAGGTTGAGGGCTCAGAAAACCACCATGAGCCGACACCAGTGCCCTCCTCTCCAAATAATCCCTACAGACACTATAAAGCAGCTGCCAACAGGAGACCATATAAAACCTGGAGGAGACTGATAAGTTGCCCTCCAAACAGAGCAAACCTCACCTGCTCTCTGTGGGAGAGCCCTCCCCTCCTGTGCAGCCACCAGCAGGGCTCCGCACTGGTCAGGCTTTGGTTGATTTTCTTTTCTGAGACAGGGTTTCACTGTGTAGTCCTAGCTATCCAGGAAGGCGGTCTGTCGACCAATCTGGCCTCACAGAGATCCACCTGCCTCACCTCAAAGCCCACCGTGAGAGCAAACCCAGGAGCTGCAGAAGCAATCTCCAAAGCCACCTTCACAGTTGCTGATCCCATCCCCGAGCCACGCCCCCAAAGGTATCTCTGCCCCTACAACACTCACAGAGACACCATTTCTTTTGTCTGGTTTTATCTTGGTTTAAAATAAGAGGCAGAGCTGGGAGATGATTCAGAGCACTTGCTACTCCTGGAGAGAACTGAGTTGGGCTCCCAGCACCCACACTAGACAGCTCATAGCTGCCAGTAACTAACCCCAGCTTCAAGGGATCCAGATCCTCTTTTGTCTCCTTGGGCACCTGCAATCACATGTTTGTGGTGGTATGTTCTTAATGGAGAAAGTGTGTCACTGTGGGGGTGGGCTTTGAGGTTTCCTATGCTCAGGATACTGCCCAGTGTCTCAACTGACTTCATGTTGTTTGCAAAAGGTAGGACTCAGCTCCAGCACACACCATGGCTGCCTGCACACCACCATTCTCCTCTCCATGATAATGAACTGAACCTTTGAAAGTATAACCAATTCACCCCAATTAAACATTTTCCTTTATAAGAGTTGCCATGGTCATGGTGTCTCTTCACAGCAATAAAAACCCTAACTAAGACGTGTAATAACTCAAGGTGCTCTACGAGAGAGGCAATATTCAAAACTTGGCTAAGTCAGGTCCTTAGTGCTTGTAACTCATTGTGTCAATGAAACGTACGCATGCACACTCTGAACACGAAAGCAACAGTGTCATCCCAGCTAAGACTAACATTCTCCCAGTGAGTCAGGGCACCCTCTCAGCTCAGACCTGCCTCCTTCATGTTTGCTTTTCCTAGACAGTAAAGTTTTAGTCTAGAAAGAAGTCATTCCAAATGTAAGGACTCAGTTTTCTTTTAGGGGCTGGCCATAGTTTACTATGCTCCAGTGAGCATGCGGGCAACACAAATTGGACTTGGAACAAGCAGCAGGTGTTAACGGTTCCGGTTAACATTTACAATTGTATTTTATGTGTGCAGGTGTTTCGCCTGTATGTATGTCTGTACACTGTGTGCATGCCTCTGGTACCCACAGAGACTAGACAAGGGCATTGGATTCCATGGAAGTGGAGTCACAGTCTTGAGCTAGCTGCCTTGTAGGTGATGGGAATTGTATCTGGGTTCTCTGAAAGAGCAGTCAGTGATCTCAACTAATGACCCTCTCGCCAACTTCTTCCCCCTTTAAACAGGGGGTTGAAGATGGATGTCCCAACGCCATAGAAGGAACCTTGGGTGGCTGTCCAGGCAGCCAAATGTCTCTGTGTTTCTATAGTTTTGAAAGTCATTTTCTCTGAGCTTCCTATTTAATCAGGTAACATTAGAGTCTCTTTGGATCTCTGATGGGGTTGAAAACTAGATAGATATAGTTACAGTTTTCCTTGTTACCAAATTCAGAAAAGAAACACAAAAAAGGCGTGAAGTATGTAAGATTGAGATACATAAACATTTAAATTGCTTATTTAAGAAATTGTTTTGAGGTCTAAAAAGATAGTTTTGGGTTGGTAATATAAGTTAAGATAGAAAGTGAATTAGGAGGCTGGAGAGATGGCTCATACAAGAGCACTGCCTGCTCTTCCAAAGGTCCTGAGTTCAATTCCCAGCAACCACATGGTGGCTCACAGCCATCTGTAATGAGGTCTGGTGCCTTCTTCTGGCCTGCAGGCATACAGACAGAATATTGTACACATAATAAATAAATAAATAAATTAATTTAAAAAAAAGTTAGGTACAAAACTTTAGATTCACCAAGATAAGATAGACAAACTATTTTCTCTGAATTTGCCAAATACAAAGGGACTAGACATTGTAAATGTAATTTTTACTTGATAAATGATCTTATTATACTGTATTAGAGTTAAAACCTAACTTATTTGGACAAAAAGGGAGAAATGTTGTGGGATATTTGTACACTGTGTGAAGATGTATTGCTGTGATTGGTGTAATAAAAAGCTGAACAGCCAATAGCTAGGCAGGAGATGCAGGTAGAACTTCTGGGCATAGAGAGAACTCGGGGAAGAAGAAAGGGGGAGTCACCAGCCAGACACGGAGAGGAAACAGGAGATGCAAGATGTAAGAGAGGTAACACCATGTGGCAGAATGTAGATTAGTATAAACGGACTAATTTAAGTTATAAGAGTTAGTGGGACAAGCCTAAGCTAACGGCCAAGTTTTTATAATTAATAAGAAGTCCCCACGTCATTATTTGTGAGCTGGTGGCCAACCAAAAAGCATGAT
>NW_026070748.1:0-3224 GCF_014885135.2 Alexandromys fortis
AAGCCAGCATGGCCCAAAGCTTTGCCTCTCAGGGGCTAGGGTTACAGGGCTGTGCCACTCTCCTCCTCCTCCTCCTCCTCCTCCTCCTCCTCCTCCTCCTCCTCCTCCTCCTCCTCCTCCTCCTCATCCTCCTCCTTCTCCTCCTCATCCTCATCCTTCCTCATCAGCATCAGCATCACCATCACCATCATTATCATTATTATTAATTAGCTTATATAGAGAGAGTTCATATGGCCCAAACAGACTTCAGATTCACCATGTAGCATAGGATGATTTTGAATTTCTGATCCTCCCAAGTGCTGGGTGACAGCCGTGACCTCCGTCTCAATCCCTACCTCCCAAGTGCTGGGGTGAGAGCCATGACCTCCGTGCCTGATCTGCATGGTGCTGGGGTCAAACCCGGGGCTCTGCGCACACTAGGCAAACACTCTACAAAACGAAGCTGCATCTCCAGCTGCAGCACAGCTTCCACGAAGGCGAAACTCCCACCCCAGGACAGAGCGCAGGGACAGCGCGTTGGGTCAAAGGCTGCAGGATGCAAGGGCGGCTGCAGGTGCCCTCTGTGCACTGTGAGGAAGGAGGATGAATCTGATGTAAGATACGGACTAGGAACCAGGGAAGAGATGCAGCTTGGTCAAGGGGACACAGCCGGCATCACGACCCCAGCCAGGCTTCAAGCCCAGCTGGCTGGTGACTCCCACCACCTTTCTCCTGCCTCTTTTCTTCCTTCCTTCTCTTATTTCTTTCATTACTTCTCTGCGTGCAATTCATGTGTGCATGTGCATGCATGTGTGTAGATGCATGTGTGTTCATGTGAGTGGAGGCCAGGGATCAACCTCAGGCGCGCGCGTGTGTGTGTGTGCGTGTGCGTGTGTGCTCATGGACACACACCCTGTGGCACGTGTGTCGCTCTATCCTTCCACCATGAGGCTCCTGTAATTGGATGCAGGTCATCAGCCTTGCCTGCAGGCACCTGTTTTCACTGAGCCGCTTCACCGCCATCTTGTTTTTAGAGACAGCATCCCTCTCTGACCTGCTGATTCAGCTGGGCTGGCTGGCTAGGGAACCCTAAGGATTCTCTTGTCTCGTCTTACCCAGGCCTGGGATTACAAGCAGGCACCACCATGTTCAGCTCCCCCCACCCGCATGGGTTCTGGAGGATCTGAACTCAGATCCTCAAGCTTGCAAAGCAAGCACTTCAGCCACTGAGCCGTCTCCACCGTCCGTCCGGCAGTAGGTGTCTTGCACACAGTCCTGCTGAGTGGAGACGGCCTCCCGCCTTTAGCGGACTTTCCCAGGGCTGTGCGCAGGGTGACACTGGAGGACGCAGGCATTTCCCACAGAGGAGCGAGCACCTGGGCACTCTCAGCTCCAATGCTATTGTCGGTGGTACGCTCAGTGCATCTCCCAGCCCCACACCTCGCCCTGTGGGACAGGCGGCCGCAGGGAGCCGGTGACACAGCCCATCTCAGAAAGACCACGACAATTCAGTCTGGCTTCAGTTCCCAGAGATTAAAATTAGGCAGGAGAAATTTAGGATATACTTTAGATGTCCAAAGAAAATAGGGGTGAGGGCCAGAAAATGGATCATAAAAGAATTTGGGTGACTCAGCCCCAGCTGTGGAGCAGGCATGAGCTCTGCCTAGGAGAAGGGGCAGCGGATACTTTTCTTCCTTCACAGCCAAAGGAGACCGAAGGTCCCCCGATCAATACATTCTCTCAACAAGGCCTTGGTTCAGACTCATGTCCTAGACGGAACAAGAGATGCTGGCTCCAGATGGCGCTCCTGGATGAGAGGAAATGAGCTGAGCTTTTATTTCAAATGATCCTGTTTATTCTCCTCTTAAGGTCGCACAGGGGAGCGAGTCTTACATTTTTAAATTATTATTGCGTGTGTGCCAGACACAGGTGTGGAGGAGAGAGAGCACGGAGCGTCATTTCTCTCCTTCCGCTTTTCCCTGCGTCCTAGGGATCAAACTCAGTCCACCATGCTGGCACTGGCAAGCGCCTGTACTTCCTGAACCGTCTCAGCGGCCTGTGTCTGGGGTCTTGAATGAAATGCTGCTCCATTTGAGCTAAGTGTATCTATTTCCAAAGTCCAGGTGACCAAAAGACAGTTTAGGAGAGAAAGGGGGTTTATTTGGCTTATACTTCCAGGTTATATCCCATTCTAGCATGGAAGTCAAGGCAGGAAATTGAAGCGGGTCATATGTGTGTGTGTGTGTGTGTGTATTCACAGTCAAGAGTAGAAAGAAACAAACGCTCTATGCTGCTGTTCAGAGAGCTTTCTTTAGATCAAGGCCTAGGGAATGGTGCTGCCCACAGGGGCTGGGTCTTCCTACATCAATAAACAATCAAAATGATCCCCTACAAATAGGCCAACAAGACAGTTTGGTTTGAACAATCCCCCAAATGAGATTCCTCAGATGATTCTAGGATTTAGCACATTGACACTTTAACCGACACAGTAGTCAAGTATCTGGGACTTTGAAAAGCAACCCCAGATGGGTGCACCCCTGTAAACCCAGAGCTCAGGAGGCAGGAGGATCAGGTGCATGCTTCAGGTGAGTTTAGGTCAGCCAGGCTACATGAGTCCCTGTGTCCATAAAACCCAAACAAGAGAAACAAAGAAAGGCGTGGAGAAGAGAGAGCAGAACGCAAGAAATACCGACCCCACAAGAAGTGAGACCCAGCGAGGAGTCGGGCTTTCTCTTCATCCCTGCCTTCTATTCTGGAAGACCAAGATCTAGATTTAGTGAGAGAGCACAGAACCCTCTAGGACCCCAAGAAGCAGATTCTCTGTATGGGGTGTGTTTTAGAAAACAAGGCAGAAGGTTTGGCCGAATTTTCAGAGAAATGGAGTACATGACCCCTGAAGTCTGAGACTATGGCCTTGTTTATTTAATTGAGCCTCTCCTTTTGTAATTTTTTTTGTGTGTGAATGTATGTTGGTGCCAGAAGTCAACTCCGGTGTCTTCCTCAGTCACACCCACACTACATTTCTTAAAAGATTCATTTAATTTGAGTGTATGCACGTGAGCACAGATGCCCACGGAGGCTAGAGGCTTCAAAGCCCCTGGATCTGGAGTACACAGGTGTTCAGTGGGCTCCTGACATAGTGCTGGGAACCTAACCGGGGTTCTCTACACGCGCAGTGCACACTCTCAACAGCCTGGGTCCTCTACACAGACAGTGCACACTCCAACAGCCTGGGTCCTCTACAC
>NW_026070749.1:0-3251 GCF_014885135.2 Alexandromys fortis
TTTAACTTTAACATAGTAAAATTACATATAACAAAACTGTAATCAAGCAAGAATTATAACTATAATATTTATATATACTTTATCTTTTATTATAACTAACAAAATATATATCTAATTTCTATCTATTTTTCAGCTCCATCAAAGACTCCAGAAAGAAAATAATATTACTTGAGTAAGCAGGATGTGCAATCAATCAATTTCCAAAATGTGCAAAAAATGACAGAGACAACTGACTTCCTGGGCAATCACCCAAAGTCTCATTAGCGATGTTGGAGCAACCAAATTTGGCTATGGCATAGAGTAACTGACAGAGCATTTTCAGAGGCAGGAAAATTTTCAAAACCATATTACCCTGTCTTGGCAAGATTTGACAGTCTTTTTTTCTTGTACCTACTTGTCCTGTCCAGACAAAGTGCATTTTGTCAGTGGTGGATGCTTGGGTAGTTCCTTGCTCAAAGGCCAGTTTAACAGAAAAGGGAAGGTGATGTGGGATTCACCTCTGTATGCTGTGAATACGACTGGTTAATAAATAAACTGGCTTGAGCCTAAGGCAGGGCAGAGCAGAAATAGGTGGGAAAAATGGAACTGAATGCTGAGAGAAAGAAAGGTGGAGTAGAGAGTAGTCATGTAGCCCCGCTAGAAACAGACACCAGAACATTTTTTCAGTAAGCCACAGCCACATGGTGATACACAGATTAATAGAAATGAGTTAAATTAATATATAAGAGTTAGCCAATAAGAAGTTAGATCTAAGAGGCCAGGCAGTTATTTAATTAATACAGTTTATGTGTGATTATTTTGGGAGTCTGGGCAGCTGGGAAACAAACAAGTGGCATGTCCTCCAACACTCCTCTTCCTTCTTTCCAGTCATCATTTATTTTAATCTGCCATTTATTATTTTACTTTGGCTAAATGTCTTTCTCAGTAATTTATGCAGAATTTTTCCTGATATCCCATCTAAATGGATCTTATTTGGGTCAACTGTATATTGAAGTCACATGCACAATTAATTTTAATTGAGCACAAATGTTTTATGAAGAGGAGAAAAAAAACAAAAAGCAGGCAGCCTTTAACCATAGTAGATCACAGGCTATTCCAATCTGTTACTTCCATTTCTTACTCCCACACAGATATTTTTCTTCAGTCTTCACATAGAGAACTATAAAGGAAACTTCTGTAGATGTCTGTGCTTCCAAGGGTATACCCTTGAAAAAATAAAGAGAGTTAGCTTTAATTCTCTACACACAATGAACTAGAGCAGCTAGTCAGTTACACTTAGTACTGTGCTCATTTTGTCACTAATAACTGGGCTTATGTTTTGCTCCATTTTTTGTTGATTCTATAATATTTATTCCATATCTATAAATGACCTCAGTTTTGGGGCAAAGACAATTTGGCATCTAACCATAACTCTGCAAAGTGTGTGTATGTATATATGTAGCTGATTTTCAGTTTTCTATTATTCTAAAGAGAATAAAGATTTCCAGAGTCTCCCAATGACCCATTGAATTCTTGAGAAAGGAATAAAAGTAGGAAAAAAGCAAACAAATACGTGATAAATAATAGAAGATAATAAATATGGTAGATATCAAAACACAGATTATTACTAATCACTTTTGGCTGAAATATAGAAAATAAAATGTGAAGTGGTGACTGGACATATGGCTCAGTCATTAAAGAACCTCTGGGAGTGTGTCTTCATATAAAACATTCATGCAGCTGCTGAGTACCTCAACAAAAACATGGTCTGGTTGTCTGGAAACAGTTGACTTCAGCTATAAGACAGATATACTAAAAAAAGAGATAAATAATTTACATCATCCTAATACTTGATCAAAAGTTAGCTGAAGGTACAAGTAAGTAAGGGTATGTGCTTCCGAGACTGACAAACACAGGTTGAATCCTCATTGTACACTTAGAGGTGGAAGAAGAGAATCGATTGCCACAAGTTTTCCTCTGGCCTCCACCTCTATGCTACAGCAACCGGGCATGCTCATGTGCATCTTCACACACACACACACACACACACACACACACACACACACACACACGCGCGCGCATGCACACGCACACGCACACACACACCAAACCAAATTGCAGTTTTTAAAAGTAATCATTATAAATTTTACACCAAGACAAACTCAAAAGTAAATAAAATCAAAGACGCAGAATAACTTCAATAATGATCAAGAAAGAAAGACAAATGTCCAAAGAGAAGACTGAATGAATGATTGTGACTGCCAATGACTTAGCACAGAGCCAGTGGACATGTGAAATAAGACGTAGCTGAAAGGCAAGCAAAGGAGAAGCCACATTTATCCTTAGGGCTTTCAATACCGTTCTGTCAGTACTTGATGCCCCAGGAGTAGGAAAATCAGCAAGGACAGAGATGGACTGAAAAATGCTGGTAATAATTTGCATTTGTTGATATCTATATAATAATTTATATGACTGCAGACCACTATTCTTCCAAAACTTAGGTAAAGCATTTTCCAAAAACAACCTCACCCTATTGTGAGTCCTTAAGCACACCCTGAACCAACTAAAACCATAGAGCATACAAAATGGGCTCACTTTCCATATATATTATAAATAACTAATGAGCTAGTGTTATTATGAAAACGGCTCCACAACTTAAAAGTGAAAATTATTCCCCATGCACATCTGCTTTATGCAAGTAATCTTATGAGTTGAATCTCACATATCCACAATAAAAATTAGTTAATAGGAAAAGTGTAAACATCATCAGAAATATATCTTTTAGAAAATAACTTCCACAAAATTAACTACTGAACTAGTTAATATTTTAACAAAAATACTAAAATAGAATCATCCATTACACAAGACTTGAAAAAAATAATAGCACTATTTAATCTCAATTGTGCATCAAGCACACTCTAAAGCTGCTCTGGTGCACTGTGAGTCATATGTTGGGCTCGGTGAATGGCTAATAGCATGGATGCTGTGTTTTATGTGTTCTGGTTTGCTTTGTTTCTACTTTGTTTTGTTCTAATGGTATTGTTTTAGGTTGTCTGGGTACCTGTACATTTTTCTGTGTTAATATGGAGGTCCTCAGTTTTTACGTTTTCTTTTCCCACCACTATTCTCTGACTAACATAATGAAGGAGGATATTGCTCAGACTTTCTGTAGGTGACCTCAGCTTCTTCTCCTGCCATTTCTGTATTCGAGTCAGATTTATAGTGGTACAATTACTAATAATCAGAAGCAACTGCACACAAAAGAAACTAAC
>NW_026070750.1:0-3338 GCF_014885135.2 Alexandromys fortis
AGGAGAGAGAGAGAGAGAGAGAGAGAGAGAGAGAGAGAGAGAGAGAGAGAGAGAGAGAGAATTTGTAGCTAAAGATGAATGTAAGATAAACGACTGCCCAGATCATCCCAGTAGTTTGACAGACTTCAGTCTTAACCTTCTTTGAACTTCTGTCCCCTTTTGTGCCTCTAGTGTCTATCACTGTGTGGTCTGTGATGGCTCTGACACCACATGTCACAGTGGCGCTTCGCTGCATGGCCACTGTCTATGATGAGAAATCACCCCTAAACAGAAGGATCGCCGGTGACTGACCTGACTCCATTTTGTTTGTGAATCTGTCTGGCTCCACCTTGCCTTTTGATCAGTTATTTTTTTTTTCTGAAATCTCTTTGTATTCTGGGAACAACGGGACTGGAAGTGCATCATGAAGTGCATGATGACAAGAGACTAAACCAACCACAAAGCAGCAGGAACTGTTGACGACAGCAGAGCTCTAAGGGAGCCTGAGAGAACAGAAGGAGAGGGAATTAGCAAGACTTGGCCCAACCAAGATTGCTTTCCTTGCCAGCTCTACAAACCCAGACTCTGCCTTTGTTTCCCCCCACCCCTTTTTTAAATAAAACCTCAAGACCCTTGCCAGCTCCTCCAAGTCAAACTTTGAATAACTAGACCTCTTTATTCTTCCTGGTGTAGCCGCACATAAAGTAAAGATCCTCTAGTGACGTCACCCCCACATAACTCTTTTTGGACCTTTGGCCAAGCTGGGTCTATGGGAGTCCCACTCTAAAGAGACTAAATAAGCAGATCCTGGTGGAATGCTTTGCTTCCTTCCTTCCTGAGAACCCCTTGAGGCCGAAGCCCATCCCCATTCCTAAGTGCCAGCTCCCAAATGCCCAGAAACACATTTTATCTGGAGCCCCCAGTGGCCATACTTGTCAGGTTCACAAAAAAATTCCTATCAGGCAGCACACATTCACTATACTCTTCAAAATCTAGAGAGAAAATGGAAACCAAGGCGGGGGGGGGGGGGACAGCCACTCAACAAAGACAAAAGCAGATATTAGCACCTAGAACTATAATCTTCCCAATCCCAGAGGCCTAAATGACAGCATATAAACACAGTCAAAAGCAGCCAGGACACCGTGACTCCAATGGAGCCCAGATACCCTACCATAGCAGGCCCCGAGAATTCCAACATAACTGCAGCACAAGGAAAAGACCTTAAAACAGCCTTTATGTATATAATAGAGATGACTAGAAAATAAATAAATCCCCTAAAGAGTTTTAGGAAAGTACAAACAAGACCAGAAAATGGAGCTAGAATCAATAAAGAAAACCAAATCTCAAGGAATTCTGGAAATGAAAAGTGTAGGAATTTGAACAAGAGCTATAGAGGTTAAACTTCACCAACAAACGAATGCAAGTTTAGTATTTGTGTGGGGTTTCTAGTTCTTGGGCCTCCTCTTGGGGCTCTTTTCCTTCTGTTGATTTGCCCTGTCCAACCTCACTGTGATGGTTTTCATTTTATCTTATATTTTATTTTGTTAGGCTTTGATGTTACCTCTTAGAAATCCTTTCTTTTCTAGATCTGGATGGAGGGGAAGAAGGGAGGAATTTGGAGGAGTAGAGGGAAGGTAACCTGTAATTGGGACATACTGTGTGAGAAAAGAATCTATTTTCCATAACGAGGGTGGGGGGTAACAAGAGTCAGGCAGCTCATGACTAGAACTGTACGTTAGATTGCTCAGCTGTGCTACCAAGCTAAAACTCTGTGTGTTAGCATTGAGCTTGAAGCCCCTTTATTAAAACTTGGGAAATAATCCAGGCGTGGCAGTGTCTGCCTTTATTCCCAGCACTTGGCGGAGACAGAGGCAGAGGCAGATGGAGCTCTGGGAGTCAGAGGCCAGACTGGTCTACGATGTGAGTTCCAGACCAGCTAAGGCTGCACAGTGTCCCTAATGAAACAAAACAACAACAAAGAATCAAACAAACAAACTTGATGGAAATGTGCTTGCTTTTTGGTTTCTGATGTATGCTAATTCCTTTTCGGCTTCATTTTCCCACAAATAATGAACAGTACAGGGTAAGGACTGAATATTTTAGGTCAAAACATAAATAAATCTTGCTCCACACTGTCAGAAGTATCGCATTATGTAACTTTAAACTATGCTATGTTGCTGTGGTGACAAAGACAGCGTGATGCTAACACAAAAACCAACGTGTAGGCCAATGGACCATAATAGAGAACACAGAAGTCAAATCAAGCATCTTTGGGCACTTGAGTTTTAACAGAGTTGTCAAAAATCTAGACTGGGGGGAAAAAAGACAACATTTTCAACAAATGGTGTTAGCAGAGCTGGATAATCACCTGCAAAAGAGGAAGTTAGAGCCGTGTCTCTCTTCCTGTACAAAGACCAATTCAAAGTGGATCAAAATCCTTAATTTAGGATCCCAAACCCAGAAGCGGCTAGAGGGAAATGCTTCAGAATATAAATAAGGTTTCGGGACACAGTCAGTGGAATTTTGTGTGGCAAACAGTGCCTTGGGGAGCTGTGAGAGAGGCTCCAGGAAGAAAGGCAGAGGCCTTCACCTCAGGTGCAGTCTGTTCCCTGGACTGTTCTTGAATGTGATTTCTTGCCTCCTGTATTTACAATTAAATTTACATTCAATTTATAAGATGTGTTCATTCTTGTTGGATGTCAGAAAATAGCTATAAAACCCAGTCTGGTCAGTGTACCCTGAATCTCGATATGCCCTTCTGCTTTGCTTTCATGTTTGCCCAGATCTAACCTATAGTACGTGCCAGGCAATTGTGTTTAGATGCGTCTGTCCTGAGAAGGTTCTGGAAAGGGCTGCTCTGTTAATATTTAGTATATGCTTACTGACATTTGTTTATGTGCTTTTCCGATCAGGTTTTCCTGACCATGTTTTTCATTGCTTTCTTTGTTTCATTCATGTATAAGAGTAAACTGAAACTGAAGTAAGGTTGTCCACAGCACTGGACTGTAGTCTGCCCCTGTCTTTCAGGTCCTCAGATCCCAAGTCTTGAAGACAGACCAGCATAGGTCACTGAAATGTTGACAATTAGGCAATAATGGTCTAACTAGAACCTTAGTGGCACAGAGACAGCACTCACAAAGAGAGAGGAGACTTTGAAGATTGTTTTAAATAGCAATAGAAAGGAAGCTTTAGTGTGTGATGGAGACCAGGGAAGACCATTAGAAACCATGTCTGATTGAAGGTCTCTTTATCCATAGAAAAGAAATTAATTTAACCGTGTACCACAATCTTGCTGCAATGAGAACTTAAGGAGGAGATATTTTTATTAAATAGGTCTATCACAAGTCCTTCACACGGGG
>NW_026070751.1:0-3246 GCF_014885135.2 Alexandromys fortis
CCACATACACACATATACAAAATAAATAAATAAATAAATAAATAAATAAATAAATAAATGTCATTTTAAAAGACATGGGTAGACATCAACGTGGTGACGTGCATGGTGAGGTATGAGTGTGTCTGGAGGCCTTTAGGTCAAGGACTGAGGGTAAGAAAATGAGTCTAGGCAAGAAAACTGTAGCTAGCTCATTTTGTATTGTTTTTGTTTTGTGTGCATGTACACATACATATACAGTGTACTGTAGAGGTCAGAAGACAAGCTCTGGTGTTGGTCCTTGGCACCTTCCATTTCCATGTGGGACAGCGTTCTCATTGGCCTGAAGCTTTACCATACAGGACAGTTTAGCTGGCCTACTAGCTTTTTGAAATCCTCTATCCCTGCCTTCCTTCTTACAATTCTAGAATTACAGGCACATGGCATTATGCTTGGCTTTACATGGGTCCTGAGGATTTGAACTCAGGGCCTCATGCTTATAGAGTGGTCACTTTATGGAGTGAGCCATCATCCAGCCCCCTTGTTTCTTATTGACATGAGGTAGGGATGGGACTGGACTGGATTGTGGAGTTCCTTTTGTGATGGCCTCCTGTCTATAGGAAGCCACTGAAGGAGTTTATACAGTAGGTCATGATCAAAATTATGTTTTAGACCAAATGAGGAGCTAGGAGGAATGAGCAGGACTGGGGGGAGATGACCAAGTTGGAAGGTGCTGCAGTTGTCTGGGTAAAAGACACAGACAATGGCATACGAATGTAGGTTGGGAGAGATGCTTGCCACACAAGTATGACTTGGAACCCCAGAAGCCCACATAAATACTAGGTGGGTATGGTGGCCTGCTTGTAATTTTAATCTCCAAAGACAGAGACAGGAATTTCCAAAACAATTCAGCTAAGAGACTAGCAGGACTGGTGAACTTTGAGTCTGGATGAACGAGTCAATGAGTACAATGGAAGATTTCTGACACCAACTTTCGACCTCCAAATGAATACACACACATGAATATACACATTTCACATGCGTACATATCACATACACAGGCGCATACACACATACATAGCACACACACACCACACATGTCCACACATGTATGCTTTCATAGACATGCAAGAACATAATACATACTAATACACTACAACTGCTCTTTTTTTTGGGGGGGGGTTGGTTCTTCAATAGAGGATTTCTCTGTGTAGCTTTAAAGCCTGTCCTAGAACTTGCTCTGTAGACCAAGCTGGCCTCTAACTCATAGAGATCTGCCTGTCTCTGTCTCCCGAGGTTTTTTTTTTTTTAAAGAAACTTACTGGACTCACTCATAAGTGGCTTTTAGACATAAATCAAAGAAAAAAACAGCCTATAATTCACAACCCCAGAGAACCTAGACAACAAAGAAGACCCTAAGAGAGACATACAAAGATCTAATCTACATGGGAAGTAGAAAGAGACAAGATCTCCTGAGTAAATTGGGAGCATGGGGACCATGGGAGAGGGTTGAAGGGGAGAGGAGAGGAAGGGAGGGAAGCAGAGAAAAATGTAGAGCTCAGTAAAATCAATTTTTAAAAATGGAAAATTTTAAAAAAGGAAAAAAGAAAATTACTGGGAGAGACTTGGGAGGTAAGAGCTATGGATTATCAAAGACCAGGAGTGAGGGAGAGGATAGTAAAGGGGAAACAGACCCAGTTTCTAGCCAGGGGTGCTAGCACCACCAAGTACAATGGGGATTATGGGACAAAAAATGCCAAAGAAAATATAAAGACCCAGAGATGTCAACAGGGGACATTGTACCTCAGCTAAACCTTGTGAAGACCCCACAGACTTCAGGTTAGTTTTCTGGCCCTGGGGTCTGGGCCTTGCTGCTTGAGTGGTCACTGGCCTCTTCTACTTCCATAGTCTGGCAAGTTGGACGCATTTCTGGTGCTGGAGCAGCTGCGGTGTAATGGCGTGTTGGAGGGCATCCGCATCTGCCGTCAGGGCTTCCCCAACAGGATTGTCTTCCAAGAGTTCCGGCAACGGTGAGCCTGCTGTGGTTGGTTGGGCAGTGGGGAGCAAGCCCTGAAGAAAGCATGAATCATGGAGATGAGTGCGTAACTTCTGTCTGTGTTTTAAGCTATGAGATCCTGGCAGCGAACGCCATCCCCAAAGGCTTTATGGATGGAAAGCAAGCTTGCATTCTCATGGTGAGCTTAACCTTGGACCCTCCCCAAACATCCAATTGTGACCTCCCAGCTCTGAGTCGTATTTCCAGTTGCTGATCTGGGTGGAATGGTTCCTAAATACATGGCATCACTGAACAAACAGAACAGTTAGAAATAGCAGCCTTTCTCTTTCTCTCTCCTCAGATCAAAGCCCTAGAACTTGACCCCAACCTGTACAGGATTGGGCAGAGCAAAATCTTCTTCCGAACGGGAGTCCTGGCCCACCTGGAGGAGGAACGAGACCTGAAGATTACTGATGTGATCATGGCCTTCCAGGCTATGTGTCGTGGCTACCTGGCCAGAAAGTAAATACAATTTCCTGTATCCTAAAGCTTCCCCCAAATTCAGAGTAGAAACCTAAAGTCCAGAGAAGGGGAGTTCCAGCCCTGTACTGGGATTCCCTGATTCCAAGAGGCCATCTATTTTAAGACACTCCCGTAATCAACAGCTTCTCTCTGAGGGGAAGCATAAGCTACCAACTGAAATGTGTATGTATGAAGATTATGGTACAGAAAGGGCAGAACGACAGTCAGTGGGTTGAGAGTTTTAGACCTGGGTTCTCATTCTCAATTTCTCATTTTATGTGCTTAGATTTCTCCTGAGTGCAATCATTTCTGCCTCATAAAATTGTTCAAGAGGAGTTAATGAAATATGCTGAGAGAGGGCTTGGAGGTGTGGCTGGTTCATTTCAGAAGTCTTAGACTATAAGACCATATCAGAGGAAAGATTATTTGGCTGTATCTCTAGCCCCATGTTCAAATAAGATTCATAAAGGGAAACACTAGAAGTTGCAATGCTTCATCAGTTCTGCTTGGTGTTGAGGTGAAAACTCAAGTTCCTCAAGGAAAGATGCCCCCTTCTGGGCGTGGTGACCTTTAATCCCAGCACTTGGGAGGCAGAGGCAGGCTAATCTCTGTGAGTGACTGGTCTACAGAGCAAGTTCCAGGACAGCCAGGGCAGCACAGAGAAACCATGTCTGAAAAGAAGGAAAAGGAAGGAAGGAAGGAAGGAAGGAAGGAAGGAAGGAAGGAAGGAAGGAAGGAGGGAGGGAGGGAGG
>NW_026070752.1:0-3270 GCF_014885135.2 Alexandromys fortis
CAAGGTCCAAATCAGGAGCAAAAGGAGAGAGAGCACGAGCAAGGAACTCAGGACTGCGAGGGGTGCACCCAGACACTGAGACAATGGGGATGTTCTATCAGGAACTCACCAAGGCCAGCTGGCCTGGAGCTGAAAAAGCCTGGGATAAAACCGGACTTGCTGAACATAGTGGACAATGAGGACTACTGAGAACTCAAGAACAATGGCAATGGGTTTTTGATCCTATTGTACTGCTGCTCTTGTGGAGGTTGCTGGGCCTGCTCTGGCAGAGGTCGCTGGCTCAGACCTGCTCCTGTGGAGGTCTCTGACTAGGGCCTGTTCCCATAGATGTCCCTGGCTTGGGTCTGTTTCTGTGGAGGTCCCTTGCTTGGGGTCTCCCAGAGGTCTCTGGCTCGGGCCTGATCCCTCAGTGGTCACTCCCTTGTACCTGTTCTTGTGGAGGTCGCTGCCTCAGGCATGTTCCCACAGATGTCCCTGGCTTGGGCCTGCTCCTTCAGAGATCCCTAACTGGCACCCAGTCCTACAGAATTCTCTGGCTTGGACCTGCTCCCTTGGAAGTAGCTTCCTTGTACCTATGGAGTACCATCTTAACTCTGCATTGTAGGCCCAATTGCTTCTACCAGATTTGTCATCTCTGTGGGCCTGCTAACCATCTTTTTGTACTTGGGACAGTGGGTTGATGTTTTTTTCTCACCCAAAATGCTATAGTATCTTAGCTTTGAATTTTTCAGTAGAATGCCTTTTCTTCATTCTTTTGGCATTCCTGGGATCCCGAACCCTCACCCCATCATCTCTTCCCAAGTAACTCAGTGGGTAACTTAGAGCTACAATGAGTTCCAGAGTGCCATGGTCATGCCATATCCAAAGACAGCATTTCACACCAGTCCTCCCATCCTCTGGCTCTTTGTGCCTCTCATTTATAATGTTTCCTAAGTCTTTGGTGTGGAAGGCAGGGGTGTTGGTATAGGTGTTCCATTTAGGATTGAACAATAAATAGTCACTTATTCTCAACACTTTTGTCAATCCCTACTTTTTTTTCTACATTTTCAGTTAGAGCTTTATTTTATCCCTCTCAGTAGTCAACAGATATTAGCATATGTGTAGATTCTGGCCTACAAAATAATTTTTCTTTATAGTTTTTCATGTATGAATCAACTCATATTCATGGACATTTTCCCTTGACTACTGAAGAACCAACCAAAAGTGAAATCATTACAGAAAACAGCCACATCTTTCAGCTAGAAGCAGTACTCATCTGGGTTTTATATCCACCAGAAATCCTCCTATAGTCTAGGTTGAGCCCATTTCTGGATATTTAGACTGCCTTTTGGAGTTCGGGGACTTTGGACCTAACAGCATCTGTATCCACCTACATAGCTGAGGATGGTAAAATCTATTTTGGTTTTCTCTGTGTGTGTGCTGCTTAAGATGGAATCTAAGGTCTCATATATGCTTGGAAAAGCAGTCTACCACCGAACTGTATATGTATCCAATCCTGTATTTTGGGTTAAACAAAATCGTGTAAATTTGGATAGTAGTTTTGTTGAGAATGAAGTCAAAGAGGCTATGCTTTGTGTTGATAAAGGTTTCTTCTCTCTGAATTAGAGTGCTTCCTTAAGCACGTATATGCAAGTGCTCAATTATGTATGTTTGCATGCATGTATCTATCTATCTATCTATCTATCTATCTATCTATCTATCTATCTATCTATCTATCAATCATCTATGTATCTATGTATCTATGTATCTTATCTATGTATCTATCTATGTATCTATCTATCTATCTATGTATCTATGTATCTATGTATCTATCTATCTATCTATCTATCTATCTATCTATCTAATCTGTATATCATCTTTCTCTTTTTCCTTCCCTATCTACACACACACACACACACACACACACACACATACACATACACATCATATTCTCAAAATCTTTCTAATGATGTGAACATAGGACTATGGTCTTGGAAACATTATTCATGATTATTCTTCGAGTAGAGTGGAGAGAGGTTCTGACTTCACCCTGGCTTTTGAACATTATTTGTAGTCTGGACTTAATTCCAGCTTTTCTGATCCCTAGACTTGTTGCTCTTTGCTGGACTCTTAAGTGTTATTTCAAACACAAAATATGAAGGGCTACTTACTTCCTTGTAGTAATATTTTATCTCAAACCACATATGTTAGATCAGGAAGTGTTATGAATATGTAAGACAATTTAGGAGGCATGAGTCGCTGTGTCATGCAGTGCCTCTTTCCAAAAGCAAGCGAGAGCTAGTAAATTATGCCTACAGTTTCTATGATTTTGAGACTTGAAATTGGATTCCTGGTCTTCTTGCCTTTTTGGTCTCTTATTTCTGTTAAGTCATTATTAAATTACTGACTAGGCAAATTGTTGTTGTTTTTTAAATCTGACACCTAACTTGTTAAGGAATGATGAAGTAACAATATGTCACTTTCCATTTCTCTAGCTCACTTGTGGTGCCTTCCCTCTGCCACGCCATGACTCATTTGTTCTTTCCCTCAAGGATCTGGAAATGAAGCCTGATGAGAAAATAGAACAGTCAAATTACGCTTTCTTCTTAATCAGGTTATGCGGCAAACTTTTTTTTGATGCGGCTCTGTAGACTCATTTTTAGTGCAGGTACATGTATGTCACACATCACTCTGGTGTGAGTCCATGGAGGAGGCCCTTGGTATCACCAAGTTATGCATTCAAGATCCCCATCAACTACCCACTGAACAATTTGAAAAATTGTACCAAAAACTATCCAGACCTTTTTTGCCGTCATGATTTCCTAAACCATGTCGTATAGTAGAGCTTTGCATAGTGACTGTGTACCATTAGAAATTATAAATAATCTAGGGATGTTGCAGAATACACAGCAGGATGTGTAGATTATCTGCTAGCACTGCTTCATATGGCATGAGGGATGGAACCCTGTGTGGATTTGAGTCTTCGAACCAGTCCCCTGCAGATCCTGAGGAATGTTTGCATTTTCATCTGTTTATCAGAGTCTACCAATACCACATTTGTATGTAAGGTTTTGGGCATTTGTAGATATCCTTTACCTCACAAGGGTTGCAGATATTTTAAAAGTAAAAGCAAGGGCTGGAGAGATGGCTCAGTAATTAAGGGCATTGCCTGCTCTTCCAAAGGTCCTGAGCTCATTTCCCGGCAACCACATGGTGGCTCACAACCATCTGTAATGAGGTCTGGTGCCCTCTTCTGGCCTGCAGACATGCACACAGACAGAATATTGTATA
>NW_026070754.1:0-3264 GCF_014885135.2 Alexandromys fortis
GTTGCCATATTTTGAATTGAGTGTTTATGAATTATTTCAGTGTTTATCAATAGCTTCTATGAATCTTTGTTAAGAAAATGACCATAGCAGATCTGTTTGCATAGGTCACAACAATATTCCTATAAAGTTTGTTTACTTAATTTATTACTCACAAGGATCTCACAGGTAGGTGGATAAGGAAGAAAATGGAAGTCTGTATGTTTTTAAGGATTTTCATTATACCTTATTAAATGTTTCAAATTTATGAAAATGGCACTGCTCTGCTTTGTAATTAATTGCCCATTAGTTTTTAACTTTAAGAAACAAGATATATTGACTTCTAAAAAATATTCTCTGCAAAGGGATAAAGAGTCTCACAGTTCTTATTTGGATTTGTCAGTTGAGTTCATTCATAATACATTGTCATGTATTTTAGAAGGCTTAGTAATATGTACCATTAACTAGAATATGAAGGAAATATTCTTGCTATATAAGATAGCTAGTTTTTTAGTACCAGCCATTGAAAAGTAAATTAAGTTCTTGCTCTGTGCTTTTCATTTTAAAGATATATTATTTTAAAATTTAGGTGTGGTAATAGTTTCTTCTTAAGAAAATTCTTTAAATTTTACTTGCCTTGGAGGGGTTAAAGTCAGAACATTGAGCATGGTCAGTCATTAATACTGAGTGTCTTTCATCTATTAATCTTAAATTAAATGCATGTCTATTGGTGTTACTTGACAGAATGTGCCACCCTTACACAACTTTCATGATTTCCTTTTAAAAGAGATTTTTAATGCTTTCTTGGGTCGGTTCATTTAACAACACCAGGAGCCGCTTCTCATCAAATTCAGTTTAAGCAGATATGGACATGTTTTTCAGAATTATTTGTGTCAAAACCTTGTATGAAAGAATAGTTTTACATTATCTCCTGAAAAGAGAAATTACTTTAAGATGGTTTCTATTTGAGTTTGCAAAGTAGAAACTTCTACTGAATGTCTTCAAACCTGAACTTTGGTGTCGCTCTGGTTCTCTCACTAACAGCTGCTTACCTGAAATACTGCGCAGAATATTAATATTCTGGCCTCTCACCCATTCCCAATCATTCTCACACCTTTCCCTATTCATTTCATAAGTAAACGTTCTAGTTAAAGTATCTGCCCTTAAGAGTTTGCCCTATTCTCCCCATCCCTTACAACCACCATTGCCATTTTCCTAGTATGTAACCTGCAGGTGACAATCAAGGGCATCCATACCTTGACAGGAAGACACCGGAGGACAAATGCGGGAGTTTACTTTGTGACAAAAAAGCTATGAAACTCTAGGAGATTGTTACATAAAACCAAATTTTGCCCAGATCCTCAAATTTCTCGCAGGTATGTCAGACCTCAGAAACTCCATTAAGAACCTGAGACTTTGCATGGAACTCATCAGGTCCCTGTGCCATCTTACTTCTGATTTTCCAGAACTGAGTAACCCACCCCACGTTAGTTCTACCTGACACTGTCTATTGTTTTGGATGTTTGGACATGTTTCATTATTTATCTATTAAGTGTGCATAATAGAATTTCAATCATTGGATATGACTCTAGAGAATGAATGAAGTGAGCCACCTGTCCAAAGTATTGTTGAGCTGGTTTTGCTTTTATACCATTCTGAGGTCTATTTAGACTCTGTCATCTACTTAAGTTCCCGAAACTTAAAAAATCCATTAGTGGGTTTATACCATTATGATAATTTTCCACATGATATTGACCACATTTTAGATAGTAGTTTGAATTGTCATTAATTTATCTATATTATTCAGCTTTTTAGTAACATGAAGAAGATGGCTGAGATAACTAACATATGAAAAGAATATAAATTAACTTTATTTTGGTTCACAGCTTTGGAAATGACCTTTCAACGTCGGGCATACACAGTGGTTTGTGTATTTGGGCCTTAGAAAAACAGGGAATGGACAGCAGAGAAAAATTCTGGTGTCATGAGCCAGGAAGTAAAAACAAGAAAGAGAATGGGAAAGGAAGAAGCCACAGTACCAAAGTCCCATTCCAGGGAGTGACCCTAATAATCTAAAGAAATTCCAAAGCTGCCCTGTTGAGTGTCTCATAATCTCCCAGTAACTGCTGCCATGGAGACCAAGCCTATGACAAATGAGACTTTGAGGGCATTAAGTACTCAGCATATAACACTAACCAGTCACTGTAAATACCATTATTTTTTTTTGAGTCATTACTTAGGACAAATGCTAATATATCAACATTATTTTAATTAAGTCTGAAGTTTAATGAAGTTTCATAGAAATGACATTAATTTATGTTGGATGTCCTCATTTTGATATATTTACCTGAAAGATTGAGTCTCTGTACTGATTTAGACTGCACTTAGGATTACTTGCTAATTTTTTAAAGTAGATTGTAAGTCTAACCCTTTACCGACTATGGTTATTGATTATTCTTCAACTATTTTTAGTATTCCTTTTATAATTTCCTAATTTGAACATTTCTGAAATAAACACTTTAAGTGCATTTATTTGGTTGATATTCAATATTTGAAAGTCTCATATCAGATGAACACGTGTCCTCCAGGAAGATGGTATCAATTTTTCCTGTCTGAAGCATTCTGTGCTCATCAAGACTGGGAGCTGCTTTATTAGAACCTTTAATCTTGTTTATAATTAACATTAACATTTCCTGAGGCAAAGCTGTATCTCTAAATTTTGACAGTTTGAAGACATACACTAGAGGATCTGCCATTCTAAATGTTAAGTTTAAACAAGTGGTTGATTGAGGCTCAAAATGTAAGAAGGTGGAGAGGAGGTTTTGAAAACACATGGTTCTGGGTTCAATCCTAAGGACTAATTAAACTATTCACAGTAAACACGCCCCCCCCCCACATATAATTCTAACATTTGGGGGGAAGAAATATTAGGATTACAAGTTCAAGTTCATTCTTAATTTCATAACCAGTTTGAAACTAATCTTGGTTACATGAGACTCTGCATGTATGTATAGTTTGACAAAATTATTGACAATTGAAACATTCAATAAGTGCTTTGAGTTGTAAACAAAAAAGTATTAATAATGAATCTGCTGTGTACTGGTTTCCTTGGATATTAGATCTATCCATCTTGGAGGGACAGTCTAAGACATGGGATATTACAGGGGAGGTAAAATAACAGGATATTTTTATTATTTATTTATTTATTTATTATTTTTTTCGAGACAGGGTTTCTCCATAGCTTTTTTGGTTCCTGTCCTGGAACTAGCTCTTGTAGACTAGGCTGGC
>NW_026070755.1:0-3230 GCF_014885135.2 Alexandromys fortis
TATCACTTTATAGGCAGAGACAGGCAAATCTCTGAGTTCAAGGCTAGTCTGGCCTACCAAGTGAGTTCCAGGACAGTCAGGGCTGTTATACAGAGAAACTTTGCCTAGACAAACAAGAGCAAAACAAAAACCAAAGACCAACAACACAAAACAATCAAAGCAAAAACCTGGACCTGGTCTTTTGATTGTGGCAACAATGAAGTTTTTAAACATCTTTAGGTTTTAAAAGCTAGAGATGTTTTAGAGTTGAACTGTAGCCACAGGCTTAAAGATTGGCCATTTATCAAGCCAATTAAAACATTACATATTAAGGCTGTTGGGCACTCACATTATTTTAAGCAAATTGTTGTTGCGTATTTGTGATTGAACAGTAATCTGCTTCCTTGCAAAGTAGCATTGCTGACAGTTTGACCATGATCTTGTTTTGGCTGTTAGAGTGCTGGCTACCTCTTGGCCTACATGAACAGTTACTTTATATGAGTACCAGCCTTCCCATGTCCCTAGGGAGTTTGTTTCAGAAATAAATTTATTGGGGACCCTCACTTTTGATCTATCAAAGCCTAGTTTTTCTTTTAACATGTCTTATGAAGAGCCTCTGTACTCTAATTTGGAAATCAACTTGAATTCATTCTTATTTCTAAATTTAGTATTCTATTGGTTTGATCTTTACTGTTTTATGATTATTCCATATCAATCTCATTAAACTTACCCCTTTTCCTCCTTTCCTTCTTTTTCATACTCCTCCCCGAGTAGGTTATTTCCCTAACTCTTTCTAAGCTTGTTCATTATCTAGTTTTGAGCAAGTTTTATAGTAGGGAAGGATGTTCAAGACCTTTCAATTTGATAGCCTCACTTGGCAGGTTAGATAATTAGTCTCAGAGAAATAAAATACTTGGCTTCATTTACAAAGATTACTAATGACAGGATTTATGGATATGTACTTTCTCTTACTTTTTTTTCTTTCATTATAAATCAATTAAAAATTCCCATACTTCAGATATGAGCTAACTGAAAAAAACAATCTTGAATTCTCAAATATGCTTCCAAGCCAAAATCTTAAGTATTCATCGACAACTATTTTAATTATATATCTAAGTTGATCTTGATATACTTTACTAAGAAATTCCATTTTAGTAATGCACTAACAACATAAATTAGTTTAGGATTTGTGAAATGATTTAAGTGAGAGGGAAACCTCAGTCCTGAAAGGAAGGAATGACGGCGAGCAGGATGGCCGCGTGTTCACTGCTGGCGTAGTACTAAAAACTTTCCTCGTGTACTCTGGGAAACGGTAGGTAATTTTAGCTGAAGAAGCTTGCAGTTACTTTGGGATTGTTCATCTGCCTCTTCTGTGCTTCTGAGGATGGGCACTCTACACTGTGCTTTTCCCTCAGGTATTGCAGGGTCACTCCTACATTTTCTTCGGCTGTGCCCCTTGCATAACTCTGCACTGAAGTATTGAGTGCCAGTTTCTTACCAGTCAGTCTGGTGGCGCATGACAGAGATAGCTCCAGCTGCTTATTTCAAATACAGATTCTCTTCTCCCCAAGTCGCAGGATGTTTGCTAAAGAGACCTTGGACTCCGTGTTTTTACTCAGCATTTGAAGTGGGACTTTTGGGCCCTAAAATTTGAGGGTCGTTTCATTTAGATGGTTAAATTATGTGTTTCATTATTTCTTATATAAAATTAGATTTACTAATATTGCTCATCATCATTTTCATTTTGAGACCAGTTCTCATTCTGTACTAGGCTAACTTGGAATTCATAGTGATATCCCTACCTCAACCTCCTGAATACTAGGGCTATAAACTGTCCAACTTTGGTGTTTCAAATAGCTAAATTTATCATGATTAGACAAAAGTGGGTATGGGGTGCAGTTTGTTGATATCTATACTGTCCTATTTTCTGTCCTCTCCCTAGCCTTGTTCTTGTTTTCCTTCCACTGGCTGGTTGAGGAGAAACTCTCTATGTGGACAGGGGCCAGCTATTGCTGATAAAGGAAAAGGGTTGAGTTTCTCATTACAGCTTTGCCACCTATACTGCAGATGTCAGCAAGGGGATGGATAACTGTGGCTGATTACAGTGCTGGCGTGCCTAGCTCAGAATGTTACAAGAGCAGCAGTAATACTGCATTCCTTGCGACCTGTTTTGAAGGCATTGCTAATGACTTTTTTTTATTTCATTTATATAGAGCCAGATCTGCCTCTTTGTACTACTCCCAAACAGCCATATCAGTCTCACTCTCTGTAATGGAATATGTTAGTATAAGCAGTAATACAATACAAATGTAATATTTTTATCGTGATCTTTCAAATTAGTTGTTAGTCACAGGTATTTTTTTTTAGAAGTGAATGTGTTAGAAATTTTGAACTGAAACTTTTGAAGGGAGACTTAAATTTATGTATTTTTTAAATTTCTGAAATAGACCACATTCTTCCTTTTTATTCAGAATTTTTGTCTCATATCTGTAGGTAAACTGTACATACCTACAAAATATATGCAGACAAAAATCGAAATATTTTTTTGTCGTTTTGTTTTGTTTTCTGAGTAAATCAAAGCCAAAATCTTAGTAATGTGGTAGGTTTTGAAAACCTACTTATCTATTCATTAACTTTTGACAGCCATCCTGAGTTTTGTTAGTGTATGGTAGTTCAGTTAGTTCAGGGTACTGGGTATACTTTATTCATCTTAATTTTATGCTATTTTTATGTATAAGGGTGTTTAGCCTGCATGTTTGTCTCTACACCACACATGTGCATGGTGCTCTAGAAAGTTAGAAGAGGGAGTCAGATCCCCTGGAACTGGAGTTACAGACAGTTGTGAGCAGCCTTTCAGATGCTAAAAATCAAACCTGGGTCCTTTGGAAGTTCAAAAGCAGTGCACTCAATGACTGAGCCATCCCTCCAGACCCCCTCCTTTCCCCATCTCTTTTTCTTTAAGGTGGGAGCTAACTGAAAACAGGGGACCATGCTTTTCTAGATGCTGTGTTCTCTTCCTACCCCAAGTTGAGAAGCTCCTAGTCTGTGAAAGGATTTTTACTTTCAGTGGCTTATTTGCAAACTGCTAATGAGAATTTACTTTAAAACACTGGTATTGCTTTCCTGTGAGAGTAGTAGCCATAGAAGTACAGCTGCATTTTACCCTTCGCGCGCGCGCGTGCGTGTGTGTGTGTGTGTGTGTGTGTGTATGAGAGAGAGAGAGATGTGTGTGTGTGTGTGTGTGTGTGTGT
>NW_026070756.1:0-3326 GCF_014885135.2 Alexandromys fortis
AACAACAACAACAAAAAACTGTCAAAAGCAATTTAGGGGAGAGAGTGTGTATTTTAGCTCACAGTCCTAGGACCATCTCTGTGGGAAAGATCAAAGCACCAGGGACTCAAGCAGCTAATTATGTCCTCAGAGGCAGAGCAAAGACAGAGAGGGTGGGGCTTGCTGTGTGCAGAGGGCTTTCTTGGCGCTTCCCTAAGTTAGGGATGCTGCAAAGGGAATGCTACCCACAGTGGGAAAGTTTTTCTGTCTTAAGGAACATAATCATGATAACCTCCTACAGACATGCCCAGAGACCAACCTAGATAATCCTTCATTGACACCCCCCCCATGATGCTAGAATGTACCAAATTAGCAATTAAAGCCAGCCATCATGTCACCTAAAGGTTAAAACATTCCTGCCATGGGCTCACCTTCTATAACCTTGAGCACAATTATGACCTTCTTCTTGAAGTTCAGTTGGACCACACCCTCCCCTCCTCAGCATTGATCTCTATACTCAGTGTAATTTTTATTCACCTTCAAAGTGCCATATAATTTATTTGATTTACCTGCTCCTCCCACCCCAGTCCTATGTACTCTATACATACAGAACATAAGTGGCAGAAAGTCCAAGTTTTACCTAGGAACATGCCTGTCACTTAGTAATCAAGTTGAGCTGAATGTCCCTGATGATTTAGAGAAGAGTGGGACTCTTTCCTTATCTTACCAGGAGCCAGGAAGAAGACTGGCCTCATCTGCAGTATACCTGGTGCCAAGCCAAAACTTTGCCTTAAGGTGGGGAAGGCCTAAGGACTGCCTGAGAGTCCAACTTTGGGTGTGCAGTTTTCAAGGACCCTCCACATTAAATTCTTCACCTTTGAAACTAAGATGAAGTCCAGAGAGACCAGAGGGAGGGCAGGAGGGAGCAAAGATTCCAGAGAGATTACAAAGTAATGAGTGGGGCGAGGTCAGAGGACACTGGGGAAGAGGAGGAGGCCTCTACCAGCCAGAGTGCACTGACTCCCACTGAAGCAAGTCCCCACGACCCCTAGGACAGAACTCATAGGAAGGGCTAGGTACTGGAGTCTCCCTCTGAGAGTTGGTCCTTTTGAGCCCCATGGAACATATCATTGAGCCTGAAGTCAGAGGTGGCTTGAACACCTGAGATCCATGAGCGTGACTAGTAACTAACTCTCAAGTAATGGTAACTGTTAAGTCAATGTGAAGGGCTACTAGTAGCCTCTTTACCCGAGGGGCCTGGTGCTAGGACAGTCAGAATGGTTGACTAGAATCAACTGTCAGCCACTGTCTCACAACAAAACAGCAGTTTTGTGTCTGTAACTGGATGCTGGCCATCTATGGTCAGACCTGGAGTGGGAAGTATGGGGAGATGGAGCAGCAGTCTCCTGGGAAGGGCAGGTAGAGGAGTCAATGCCATGATCTCTAGTGTCCAGCTCTTCATCATAATGCAGGCTTCTCGCTTGACTGTAAATGGCCAAGGACATAAACAGCCTCTCATTCGCTCCTTAAAAGGCTGACAGAGTCACTAGGCCACGTCACTCATGACGACTCCCATACAGGGCAGTGAACTGTCCTACGGCTGGGACCTGTGAAACCTTAAACTTTAGACAAGATGGAATTTCCTTAGTTCAACCTCTCTTAACGACACCTGGTGCCTCTGTGACCCAGAGTTGGCCCTGATGGTCAGAGAGCCAGGCTTCTGGAACTCCTAAAAAATGCCCGAGGCTTCATAACACAGCCTTCCCTTGCTCTCCCCTGCAGCAAAGTTCACAGGCATAGTCTGAGCCACCCCTACGTCTATGAGGCATCATTGAAATCATAGACGCTGGGCCTTCAGAAGTCATCCCCTCCTTGCTCTCTGGGCCATCACAGGCTTTGCTCCTATCTTTCAAGTGTGACCAGTGATCAGGGAAGGCAGCCACCCTGCTGGTTGTCCTTGATGTGCCTGGAGCACCTCACTTTGTGGTGGTCTACAGCTTACTTAGCACTTCCGACTGAGGAGCCTGGACCAGAGGAACTGCAGACTCTCTGAGCACCTCGGTCTCCCTGGCAGCTTGAGGAATCGTGGGAGCCTCTAGCACCCTCGCTAGGATTCACTTGGTTGCCTTTTTGATCCATGAGACCATGGTCCATTTCTCAACTACGTCTTCTACCTCATTCAGCAGGGAACGTTATTTTTACTATTGTTCCTCCCATCCTACCAAACAACTCAAAAACGGGACATGGGAAGGGGTTGACGTCATGGCGGGAGGACAGGGTATGAAGCAGCATAACAGCTGCAGCAACAGTGACATCACCTTCGTGTAATGACAGTAACAAAGATTAGCTATTTGAATTTACTGTGGCAGGCCCTGTGATGCCAGCCTTTCGATGTGCATCATTGGGTTTAATCCTTAACCTTGTGAGGTTCTGCCTTTATCTTCATCTTAACCAGGAGAGTGGTCCTGGACGGCACAGCTGAGTGGCAGCAGTACTGAGGCTGAGAAAAGCACCCGATGTCAACCTCTGGATTCCACACCCCTGTACACACACACACACACACACACACACACACACACACACACACCACTCACACATTGAGGCACCCTCACATACACAGAGACACACACTCATATAGTCACAAGGACAGACACACACTCACACACAAAAAGACACATACAGACAATTGCTTTCTCTCTCACACACACATTAGTTGGTAAATTAATGGATACTTTTGCTATTCTTTTAAGTCAATGAAGATAAGATTTTGTCCTAAGGAAAATGAAAAATGCTTTGGCCACAACATAATTATGTATGACTGAGTAGGTAAAACCTGCCCCTCAAATCTTTTTTTTCTTGCTTTTTTGAGACAGGGTTTGCTATAGTTTTAGTCCTGGAACTAGCTCTTGTAGACCAGGCTGACCTCAAACTCACAGAGATCCGCCTGCCTCTGCCTCCCTAGTGCTGGGATTAAAGGCGTGCACCACCACCGCCCGGCTTTGCCCCTCAGATCTTAAAGAAAGCCTTTGGTCACATTTTCTGTTTCCTCCTTGCCTTGTCTGTTCTACTGCCTGAAATCCCCCCCACTGCACCACTGGCAATCCATTCTATTTGATTGATAGGTATTGTTTTTGGAAACTTCTGTTTTCAGTTCTTCTTGCCTGAGAATTATCTTGTTTGATCGTGCATCTTTGGGGCATCCAAAGCTTTTTCCCTAACATCTGTTCTTCAGTGGTAGATGTGTGTGTGTGTCAGAGAGAGAGAGAAAGAGAGAGAGAGAGAGAGAGAGAGAGAGAGAGAGAGAGAGAGAGAGAGAGGGGGGGGGGGGGGGGGGGGGGGGGGGGGGG
>NW_026070757.1:0-3202 GCF_014885135.2 Alexandromys fortis
ATTACAAGACTAGACAAACCCTCATACCAAGGTTGGACAAGGAAGAAAATGGTCCCAAGTGCAGGCAAGAGACATCCCCACCCCCACCCCCACCCCCACACTCACTGTTAATAGTCTTACAAGAACACTAAGCTTCACAGCCATGACATAAATGCAAAGGACCTCGCCCAGTCCCACATAGGGTCCATGATTGTCCCTTCAGTCTCTGAGTCCCTATGAGCCATGCTTAGTGGATTCTGTGGCCCCCATGACACCTGTTCATGTATTCTCTACCACTCTGCCTTCTACAATTCCTCCTCCCCCTCCTCTGCAGGGTTCCTGTGGCTCTGCCTCAAGTTTGACTGTGGGTCTCTGCATCTGCTCCCATTAGTGGCTGGATGAAGCCCCTCTGATGACAACTGGGTTAGGCAGTGATCTATGCATATAGCAAAATATCGTTAGGAATCATTTCATTTGTTTGTTTTTGTTTGGGGGGGGGTATTTTGGCCAGTTGTGTGCAGTTCTATCCTGGGTCTCTGGGCTGTCTAACCTGTTTCCTGGCTAACAAGGCAGTGTCATATGTGGGCTCCCTCCGTGGGCCTCGAGTCAGGCCAGTCATTAGTTGGCACTCACACAAGTTCTGCACATCTTGCAGGCACGACAAATTGTAAGTTGAATAGCCATTTCCCTGATGGCTATGGATGTTGAACATTTCTTTTAGTGTTTCTTAGAAATTTTAGACTCCTCTTGAGACTTCTCTGTTTAGATCTGTACCCATTTTTTAGTTAGATTACTCGGTTTGTTGTTGTCTAGTTTCTTGAGTTCTTTATATATTTTGGATATTAGCTCTCTGTTGGATGTAGAGTTGGAGAAAATCTTTTCTTATTCTGTAGGCTGCGGTTTTGTCTTATTGACAGTGTCCTTTGTCTTTTTCAGTTCCATGAGATCCCATTTATTAGTTGTTCTTAGTGCCTGTGCTATCAGTGTTCTGTTCAGGAAGCTGTCTCCTGTGCCAATGCATTCGAGACTGTTTCCCACTTTCTCTTCTATCAGGTTCAGTGTATCTGGTTTTATGTTAAGGTCATTTGGAGATTATGCAGGGTGGTAAGTATCTGTTTGGATTCTTCTATAGGCAGACATCTAGTTTGACCAACATGATTTGTTGAAGATGCTTTTTTTTTTGCATTGTGTATTTCTGACTTTTTTTTTAATCTGTGGGTGTCCATAGATGTGTGGATTTATGTCTGGGTCTTTGATTTGATTCCATTGACCAACCTGTTTTTATGTGAATACCATGCTTTTTTTTTTTTAATTTCTATAGCTCTGTAGTAAAGCTTAAAATCATGGATGGTGATACTGCTGAAAGTTCTTTGATTGTATAAGACTATTTTAGCTATCCTGGGTTTTTTGTTTTCCATATGAAATTGAGTATTGTCCTTTTAAAGTCTGTAAAGAATTTTGATGGGATTGTGTTTTATCTGTACTTTGCTTTTGGTAAGATGGCCGTTTACTATGTTAATCCTACCAACCCGTGAGCATGGCAGATGTTTCCATCTTCTGATATCGTCTCCAATTTCTTTCTTCAAAGACTTGAAGTTCTTGTCATACAGGTATTTTACTTGCTTGTTAGAGTTACCACAAGATGTTTTATATTATTTATAGCTACTGTGAAGGGTATTATTTCCTTGATTTCTTTCTCAGCCCATTTGTCATTTGTATATAGGAGGGCTACTGATTATTTAGTTAATCTTTTATCCAGCCACTTCTGAAGGTCTTTATCAGCTTTAGGAGTTTGTTGGTAGAACTTTTAGGGTCATCTTATGTATACTATTATATCATCTGCAAATAAGATACTTTGACTTCTTCCTTTCCAATTTCTATTCCCTTGATCTCCTTCAGTTGCCTAATCCTGTAACTAGAACTTCATCTATTTTATTGAATAGATATGGAGAGAGTTGACAGCTTCATCTTGTTCCTGATTTTAGTGGAATTGCTTTGAGTCTCTATTAATTTAATGTTGGCTGTAAATTGCCTTGTTTAGGTATGTTTGTTGTGTCCCTGATCTCTCCAAGACTTTTATCATGAAGGGGTATTGGGTTTTTTCAAAGGCTTTTTCAGCATCTAATGAGATGATCATGTCTTTGTTTATATGGTGGATTGCATTGACTGATTTTCATATGTTGAAATCAGCCCTCTTTGGGATGAAGACTACCTGCTTATGCTGGATGATCTTTTTGATGTTTTCTTGGATTTGGTTTTTGGGTATTTTATTGAGTATTTTTGCATCTATGTTCATGAGGGAAATTGGTCTATAATTCTCTTTCTTTGTTGAATCTGTGTCTAGTTTGGGCATCAGGGTGGCCTCATGAAATGAATTTGGCAATTTTCCTTCTGTTTCTATTTCATGTAATAATTTGAGGAGTATTGGCATTAGCTTTTCTTTGAAAGATTCTGGTAGAATCTGGGCTAAAACCATCCGACCTTGGGCTTTATAGGGAGACTATAAAGACTGCTTCTATTTCTTGTATTTCCTTAGGGGTAGTAGGCCTATTTAAATTGTTTATATGATCTTGATTTAACTTTGGTAAGTGGTATCTATCAAGAAAATATCTATTTCTTTAGATTTTTACAACTTTGTGGAGTATTCTTTGCATTTCCTTTGTATCTGGTGTTATGTCCCTCTTTTTGTTTCTGATTTTGTTAATTTGAATATTCTCTCTCCATCTTTTAGTTAGTTTGGATAAAGGTTTGATTATCTTGTTGATTTTTCTCAAAGAACCAACTCTTTGTTTCATTGATTCTTTGTATTGTTCTGTTTCTACATTATTGATTTCAGCCCTCAGTTTAATTTTTTCCTGCCATCTACTTCTCTTGGGTGGACTTGCTTCTTTTTGTTCTAGAGCTTTAGATGTGCTATTAAATTACTAGTATGAGATCTCTTCAATTTCTTTATATAGACATTTGGTACTATGAATTTTCTTCTTTGCACTGCTTTCATTGTTTCCCATAAGTTTTGGTATGTTGTGCATTCATTTTCATTGAATTTCTACCTTGACCCAGTGGTAACTCAGAGAGTTGTTCAGTTTCCATGAGTTTGTAGGCTTTCTGTTTCTGTTGTTGAAATCCAGCTTTAAACAATGGTGGCCTGGCCGGACGGTGGTGGCACAAGCCTTTAATCCCAGCACCTGGGAGGCAGAGGCAGGCGGATCTCTGTGAGTTCGAG
>NW_026070758.1:0-3269 GCF_014885135.2 Alexandromys fortis
TGTCTACAGGCCAGAAAAGGGCACCAGACCTCATCACAGAAGATTGTGAGCCATCATGTGGTTGCTGGGAATTGAACTCAGGACCTTTGGAAGAGCAGGCAATGCTCTTAACCACTGAGCCATCTCTCCAGCCCGCCAATAGATATTTTTAAATGTTCAGCTTCACTAGATATCAGAGAAATGCAAGTTAACAATACTTTGAAATTCAATCTCACCTCAGTCAGAAAATAGAACCCAATCAAGAAAACAAAGGGAAAAACAAATGCTAGTGAGGATTTGGGGAAAGACAAACACTTACTGTTGCTGGGAATGTAAACTGGTGCAGCCACTATAAAAATCAGTGTAGAAGTTTTTCAAAGAGCTAAAAAGAGGACTACCATATAGCCTAGCTATGTCACTTCTGGGTATTCACCCAAAGGACTCTATACTATATGCCATGTATCTGCTTTCTTTACAATAGCTAGGAAATGCTGTCATCCTACAAATCTATTAACTGAATCATGGGGGATGATAATGTGGTACATATACAATGGAATTCTGTTTGTCTCTAAAGAAAAAAAAAGTCATGAAAATGAATGGACCTAGAAAATATACTAAGTGATGGATCTAGAAATACAAAATACTATTCTGTCTCATATAAAGACACATTGAAATTCTTAGATTCACGTGTTTAAGTTGGAATGAGTACTTGTAAAGACCAGGAAGCAAGAAAGTGTCCTTGAGATACTGGGGGGAGCATCTGGGGGTTGAGGAGACCAAAATACATATGATGTGAAAGTAGAGGTGAAGAGAGCAGAGGGGTTTGAGTGGGTATGGGGTAGAGGGACAGTTGGGTAAGGGTCAAACTAAACTAAGAATGGATGAAAAGACAATGTGGAAACCTGATTCTATATAAACTAGAACATACAATTTTTAAAAAGAGTTTGAGTGGTAGTAACCTACATGACTTGATAATAATGCTCCCAGAAGACATTTTTTTAAAAATGAAAATCCCAGGACCAGATGTAGAATACTTGCCTATGAGCTGTTAGCCAGAGAACCCCCAGAGTCTCCCAAAACAAGACAGGCTATTATCATTGTTCTCAGTACCTACTAGAACTAGATGGTAATACCATATTGCCGAAGACAACAGATACTTTGGATAAAGGACACAGAGAAATCAACCTAGGACCTTTGGAAGAGCAGGCAATGCTCTTAACCTCTGAGCCATCTCTCCAGCCCCGGGTTTTATGTCTTTGAGACACACATTTTCTACTTTGTCTCTGAGAAGAGCCGAGCTTTTGCAACTACAGACATTGGATTAGGTTAGCTCAGTGCTGGGGAGGGAGTATAATTTTGATCAGTAATGTAACTCTAAGACCTGCAAATTAGGGAGCCAGGGTAGATATGATCAATATGCTACATATATGTAAATTTGTCACATAAAGAATTTTTGGGGGCTGTAGAGATGACTCAGAGGTTAAGAGCATTACCTGCTCTTCCAAAGGTCGTGAGTTCAATTCCCAGCAACCACATGGTGGCTCACAACCATCTGTAATAAGGTCTGGTGCCCTCTTCTGGCCTGTAGGCACACACACAGACAGAATATTGTATACATAATAAATAAGTAAATATTTTTTAAAAAAGAATTTTTTGAAACTTGCAAATCGTAAAGCTAAATGACATCTGCAGTAATATTGGGTCTTTTGGTCTTTCTTATATGCAACTGTGCATCAATACATATTCCCTATGTGTGCTTGTTTGTATACTGGTAACAGCTACTAAATAGGCTAAGTGACTACTTATATAAATTGGAAGTATAAAATCAGTACAGATATTCTCCTTAGTTCATAGCATATTTTTGCATAGTATACTCATGCAGTCCAACAAGCTAGACTTAGCTACCTGACCAATATGCCAATTAAAAAGGCAGAATAATGACAGGGTTAAAGAAAAGATATTCTATCAATGTGGCCATGTTGGGGGTGGAACAGAGAGAGGGGTCCAATAACCCCAAGTCTGTCCAGGGTATTGATATGAGAGAAAAATGGGGAAGGAATCATATTTTATGCAGTCCTGGTCAAGGAGAGGTCTCCTTGGTCATGGACTCAGCCCTGATTCTATGACATGATCCCACACAATCCTCACTGCTTGGGGGGACAAGCTGGTTCTCATGAGAATAATGTTGGACTTTGAGGCCTCGCTCTCACGTAGGTGATGTGATAGAATCTCCTGGAAGCTTACCTTATTCCTGGAATCAGATGGGACTCCAAATCAGATAACTAAAAGATACCTAGAAGTCTATGGCCCGGGCACAGCACCCTACGCCCATTCTAACCCTCATGTTAATTGCTGCTCTAGTCACGATAACTAAGAAATGGAAACAACCTAAATGTATTTCAGATCGTGAATGGCTAATGAAACTGTAATAAATATACACAATGGAATTATATTCAGCTCAAAGGAAAAGTGAATAATGAAATATGTAGGTAAATGGACAACTGGAAAGTATTATACTGATTTAGGTAACCCAGACCCAGAAAGGAAACGGTCACATGGCCTGTCTTCTTTGCGGATCATGACTCTAATGTCTGGCACAATCACTGAAGCCATGAACCTAAAAGTGGACCGTGAGGGTGGGGAGGAGCTCTGGAGAAGAGGGCAATAGGACACAGGTGCTAGGAAAGGGGACTTGGGAAAGACTGGTCGGAGTTAGCAGGGAATAAGAAATAAAGGTAATGTAGAGGAGAGGAATAAAAACTAACACTAAAGATGTATAAAAGAGCTGTGTGGAAACATTTTATATTTAGTTAAAATATGTATGTGATATGGATATGGCATATATGAATATACATATTATACCACTTGATATGATAATACACCTCTCCAAAGGCCATAAACTCCCCTGTCCTAATGGGTACATCTAAAAAGCACTCTGTCACCTAAGGCTCAGGAAACACTGTAGAAAAAGGGAGTGAAATTGTTCTAAGAGCCAGAGATTAGGGAGTTTAGAGTGAGATTATATTTCCTAGTAACATCAAAAACTATACCCATAAAGTCTCCCAAACGTGACCACCCAAACATGAGCTGAACACGGACGACACCAGTGAACACGCCAAACAATATCTGTAGTTGCAAAAGCTCGGCTCTTCTCAGAGACAAAGTAGAAAATGTGTGTTTCAAAGACATAAAACCCGGGGCTGGAGAGATGGCTCAGAGGTTAAGAGCATTGCCTGCTCTTCCAAAGGTCCTGAGTTCAATTCCCAGCAACCACATGGTGGCTCATAACC